>NW_026612909.1:0-25000 GCF_029582105.1 Oenanthe melanoleuca | reverse complement strand
CTGACCACACTCAAGGCAGTCAACAGTCTTTCAACAAAACTCTAAGATCTCAATCAAGAAACTTTCCCTTAAACTATAAGAATAATTAAAATCACTTATTTCACTGATATTCCATATTTCTAGTATGCCATTATACTGTTAGATGAAAGTGCAACAGAAGACTTAGAGCAGTTTACTAAATTACTTTCACAGAACTTTAAATTATTAAAAATTCTGTATATCATTTGAAATCTCCATTTGAAAAATTCATTAAAATTTAAAGTTTCCAATAAAATAAGGACTTCCCCTTATTTTGAAAGAAACTGCTAAAACCTCAGAATTATTCCCTACACTCCATGCAGCACCAACCATGGCAGCATTCACATTAAAATTGCACTTTACTGCTTTAACGGCCCGAAAAGCCTGACAAATTTCACATTGATTAAATGTATTTCTCTCAGCCACTGAGGAAAGAAGAGGGAAGTTATTACAGCATTTTGGGAAGGTAAAATTGCATATATAACCTAAAGGTTATATAATAGTTGGAACATCCATATAGGATTTGATAGTCTTATTTTATTAATAATTCTGACATGCAGTATTTAAAATACTTGTTCAGCATCTCAAACCTAGTGAAATGTATTAAAGGGAAAAAGAGGCATGAAAGAAACCTGGATGGTAAAGCATGGAAGACTGATTAAAAGCGTTCTCTTCCACCATTGAAACACTAACATTTTCCCACAAAATTCAAACAATCAAATTCTAATAAGTTTACCAATACAGGACCACACTCGGAAAATACTTCCTTTCCATTTCAGTTTTAAACACTGTTAACTCTTAGTCTCTATAAATTTATTTTGAAAAAACTCAACGATATGTAAAGTTATGCCAGCTACATACTGCTTGTGTTCTGTTTTTCTAAAGTCCATTCAGACTTCTGGAAGGAAGGCAGGAAAGGCATGCAGTAATTTTGAAAGAAGTGCAATACACTAAAACTACTCAGTGCACACATTAAGCATATGCTTATCTTAGTAGGGCATGTAATAAATCTCAAAACAACAAGAACACTTTATCACACAATAATACTAATCTAATCTTCATTTTTAGATGTTTATTATGCTGAAGGTGAAGTAGAACCGTTTTGGAAGACTAAAAAATACTGGGGAGGTGGAAGATTTAACTCCTACAGTAATTTAAGAGCGAACACACCTGTGCAGCTATCAGTGTTCCAGTTCCCACTCACAAAAGAGAAACTGAACATAAGAGAAACCTTGACCTTCAGTTTTCAACAAATACAGTTTGAAACTCCTTCAGAAAAACTAGAAGCATGAGTTTTTGTGCATTCTTACAGATCTGATTATGTTTATGTATTTCTTGTGAACATGATTAGTCCTTAAACTGTCAACTGAGGAATAAAAGATCTTGACAACTATAAATAAACATCTATATAATAAAAACAAATCTTTATTTTGTAAATTGAAGTCTTGAACTTCTTTCTCTCTTAAGCTGCACAGTATGACAGATGTCATTGGTAACATCAGGATCATCCATGTTCCAAAGACAAATTACTTTTAAAGGCCCTGTAGAATAAAAAATAATTGGAAGACAAAAAAATATAGAACTAACACCTCATATATCAACAGAAGATCTTCGCTTTATAAAATAAGTTCAGATAAAAGATGTGGGGAAAAAAGAGATTTTAACAACTAGTTAATACCAGTGTATATTTGAAAAACACTTGCAAATAAAAAAGGCAATTTTCTGCACAACCTTATGAACAGTCAGTTAGATATGGGGATAGTTAACCACTACACTTAGAGCAGCAAAGCTAAGATGTTTCCTGAAGGTTACATTTTTACAGATCTTTTCCATTTGAGCTGATGATAATTTTCACTCCCAATTTATACTTTTTTAAAAGACTCAAGTGATCATTTTCTGATAGCATGTTAAGAAAAAATCCTAACCAATAAAAAAGTGACACACTAGAACAACTTTTGGACAAGAGTAGCAGAAACAAGAAACCCAGCTAGCTCTAAGGAGATTAATGACACAGCTGACATACAAGAGGATTTACTCATCCGTAAATCCCCATCAGTCCTGCAGTAGGTATGGGAAAGACCAGGTTTGCAAAACTTTCTCCTTTCCTTAACCTGTCCTTCCTCTTCCCAACTCTGACATCAGTCACATTCAAAGGTTTGCCTCTTCATTACTGGGCCAAGTAATGTCAAGTTTAATCAACTTCTCAGACCATCTTAGAGAAAATCCAGCCAACAGGTCCATCCTCTTCTGTGTTAGGGTCAAGCTTCTAAGTTACAACTTACATTCAGCATATGACTGCCTTCAGTCTGTCACTCTTCCTTTAGAAGTTTTTCACTGAATCATTTTTGAACTTGTATCCAGTACAGAGAAGCCAGTGGATGTGAGGGGAAAAAATAGAGACTACATGTTCAAAAGAAGCTGAAGGCACTAAAAACAATGGAATCGCACTCTAGTACCATTCTCCTCAAGGACTAAAATGCCTAAGTCTAAAAACTGGAAACTATAAAACCTTTTCTTTGAATAACAAATGCAAGTGCCTTGGGCATTTATCATTCATTGACCACTCTTGTAGTAGTATTTTTCATGCAAGAACAGACTTCTAAAACTTTGCTTCAGTTAAAAACTTACCAAACAATGAGCACAGTTTAATTTATAAATCAATTTCAATTTCAGAAAAGTAAGCTCCTGCCTAGGAATGTGTAAAAGAACTTCAATCTTCCTGAAAGTACATTCTACTCTGTAACACTCAATTATAACATTAACTTCAGGAAAAGTGAAAGTAATCTGGTCATTATCATCAACAGATTGTAAAAGAACTACCAAAATGCTCTATGCCACAATGCCAGAATATCAGTCACTGTCCCCATATACCAGCTCTCCTCCCCATAATCAGACACCAGACCCAAGATCCAGTAAATTTGATCTGAACACCATTAAACAGGCATTTATTTATTCAACTGACAGTTAACAGAAATGCTTGGAGCCACGACATTACCTAAGTAGACACAAATGCTCATTTTGACTTCAAAAAATGCTCACTCCAAGCATTTTTTAAACTTCTATCTGAAACTTTTTGTCTCCAAGTTTTCTTGACCAGTATCAATATAATTCTACCGAGGAATTACAATCTTTCCATTCAAATATCGAACGTCATCACACAAGATAATCAAACAGCCAAGTAAAACACAAGCAGCAAACGTAATTCTTCCTGGTCATAAACACTATTCTACAAAGTGTCTGAACACCACAACTGCATTTCTTAAGCAGGTTGAGCAATCCATGAAACATGTTTGAAAGCAAGCTCCAAAGACTTTAAGGTAGTCATGTTCCTAATAATAACTTGAGAGAGCTCTGCAACCAAACACAAATTAAATTAATTCTCTTAACAATTCAGACTGACAATATAAGTATCCTTCCCGAAGTTCAAGTCACAAAGTAAAACCAATAATCCTAAATCTATTTTCTTAACAGACTTTCTATGAAATTTTGTTTCACATCAGTTTTTCCAATAAATAAAATAACAATATAAGTGTTCATATGCTTTTTACAGAAAAGTTTATACAAGATGTTAGGTGATCACCCATCACATGATGTGTTTATCCAGCTGTGTGCTGGACACTTTGTCCAGAAGGATCCTGCAAGAGACAGTATCAAAAACTTAACTGAAATCCAAAAGGATTACATCAAATGGCTGCCCTTGATCAACAAGGTGGGTTGATCAACCCAGTCATAGAAGAAAATCAGGTTTGATGAGCAGGACTTTCCTCTCACGAAGTCATGTTGGCTGTGATCAGTGACTGTGTTGTATTTCAGGTATTTTTCAATGGCTCCCAGAATAATCTTCTCCATGATTTTATCAGTCACTGAAGAGAGACTGACAAGCCTGTTGTGACCAGGGTTATCCTTCTTGAAAACGGGGATATTAGTCAGCTTTCAGGCAACTGGCACATATCCAGATGTCAGCCAAAAAATTAGTATTTTTTTAATAGATGAAAAGAAATTCTTACTGGACTATTATTTGGTAAGAAATGATTGAAGTTTGCACTTTTTAAATCCATTAAGTCATGGTATTTTCCAAATCTCTGTGCTGGAAAAAACCCACAACACAGTTTCAACACCAGTGACAAAAGCTGACTCTTGCCAAAAATATCAGCTATCAACTCTAAGTATTCCCTCTGTCAATTAACAAGACTATATACAGCATTTCCTATGTAAATTTTCTATTTTTAAACATTTTGTACATTATTCCTGTATGAAGTGCTTAAGAGATGCAAAGCTTATGAGCAGTACCTCCTCTCCAGAAAAACTAATGGAAACAGACACAAACAAGCGTGTGGACAAGTATGAGTCAAGTCACCAGGTTCAACAACCAGCAGCAAAATACCCTGCAGCCACAGATTACACAGTGTTTCAAACACTTGAGAAATACTCTTGGCTATCACAGGCCATGACACCACAGTGCAGCATTTATTCTGAAAACATTTAGCATCATCACTAATACCATTTATTAATAAATGTCATTTATTAATGACATGTTCTACATAAAGTAATGCCTAAAGAAATTTCACTTATGTTTGAAGTCTCCAAAGTAGTTGTCTGTCTAGATCCAAACTTCCATATTTAATCATGCAAGAATAATCAGAGATTCAAAAGAAACTGTTGAATATGCTTTTATCTTCTCTCTGTATTACTGAAATACAGATAATACATGTGCTCAAGATGGGTCTGTAATTTCCACATAATGCTACGGAATGATGCCAACTTACAGCACAAACTGACTGCAAACAACAGACTGAAGTGCAATAGAACAAAAGCAACTGTAAAGAAAATTCAAGAAAGCTCAGGATTACTTTGCAATTGTTGAGTCTTAGAAGTAACACTGCAAGGGTTCTTACACATTTTCTTCTACTTCTAATTTTTCAGGGACAACTTCCGGCCCTAGACAGGCATATTCAACAACCTAGCAACAAACTATTGAACTACGTGTACTTTGATACTTGTTATCAATAACCTGTTGAGGTCTCTGCTTTAGTTATTAAACAAAAAGGTCATTGCCTGTCTTAGCAGATACTAGCTATACTGAATACATTCCAGCTCTTACAGTAGAGACAGCACTGGCTTCCTTCTCATTTGACACAGCCATTCTTAAGAATCCCTCACTGAGAACCAAGAAATCCCTCAGTTCTCTCAGTTCCAGGGTCCAGTTCTTCATGTAAGTCTGATGCCTTAAGAAAAAGCATGGGAAGAACTTACAAAATTAATATCATTAGATTACAGAGTAATAGATAGCTTCTTGTGAATCCATTTAAATTTCCTCTGTGTCTCCATGCAGAAAGGATTCATAAATTTTCATTGTATAAAAATTATTTCAGTATGTTTTACACTTGTTGCCTGATTATTTCTCTGGCTGTGGTACCAAAGCAAAAAACAAGAACTCCAAAAAACAAAAGATCAAAACAAAACAAAAACACCCCAAAAATATCCACACAAAGAAAACAAGAAACAACAACAAAAAGCAGTTACTCAGCTTCACACACATATCTATCACACTATTTACACACTCTCACTGGGATTTTTTCTTTTTTAAGGTGAAGTTCCAGTCTGCTGTGTCATACCCCTTAAACGAAATCATTTTCTACTATAAATTTAAAAGCCTCTGAATAAGTCTAAAACCCAGTGAGGCACCTAATAAGGCTACCTCTGAGAATGCTTTTTGATTTAGCAAGAAGACTGAATTCTAAATGGATCAGTCTTCAAGATGTTATTTCCAGACCTCAAACTGGTTCTATGTTAAATTTTCAGCATTCTTTTCAAAACTGTTACTAAACAATGGGACATTACATTGCAATGTCGATTCTGCCAGTTCTGCACAGATCACAAGACAAAAATCACTTCCCAATTTTTGTATTTATAACTCCCTTACAGCACTTATAAAGCCAAGATCATTCAGGGGTTTTATTCTTTTGGCAGGAAATACACAGAAGTCATGGAAGACAACTCAGCATGACTATTTCAGCACAAGTTCATCCTCCAGTGCAGTTGCTTATTCTCTCATTATCATCTCTTATTTTGTACATTCCTAAATGCATGAATCTTGCAAATAACATCTTTGACACAAAACCCAAAAGTCCACCTTGGACCATCTCTATCTAAAAAGATTCGCACAGTCTTTTAAGCCACTTGGCATTTTTGGGAATATATTTTGCTCATAAAATAGATTTCTTTCCAATAAAGTCACAACTACAACCAATAAGACTAATTTTATATATACACCAAAAGACAGCATTTGAATTTAGTAAACTTAAAAATATCTTTCCTGTCAGCACCACTATATTGGAACATTATCGCATTAACATGAAGCTACTTTGGACAAAGTGCCACATTTGGAGCTTCATTACATACTTAATACTAAATAGAAATTAGAATACTATGTTCATTCTCTTTACTATTATTAGTATTTGCAGTACAAGAGCACATAAATAAGAGTACACGTAAGTAAGCTGAACACTTTGTAGCCTGGCAGGGTCTTACAATCACTACAGAGTTCGAAAGGAAAGGGAGGAATTGCAGTGTGGCAAACATCCTCAAGAATGTACCTTTCCTCTCCAAAATGAGGAACATCTATTTTTTATTTAGGAATAAAGACAAAAGCATAATCCACAGCAGACTGTGAACGCAGCGATCTGAACTGACCTAGGCTGTTCTAGTGATGAACACTCATGTCAGTGTTCATCAGCTGCAGATCAGTAGCACACATTCCTAAGGGAGCATAGAAAGCAAGAACTAATAAAGTCTTAGAATGAAAGGAGCAATATATATATATATACACACACACACACACACATATATATATATATATACATATATATATATATATATATATATATATATATATATATATATATATGAATAAAATCTTACAGAGTGTGAACAGAGCTTTGCATTAAGGCAATGGCAATATCAATAATAACAAAACTGAATATAATCAAGTTAATAGAATTAAAGTTATAGAAGAGTAAGACAGTCAAAGTAAAAGTGTATAATGCAGAATTTTCAGTGAGGCATGATAAAAAGTTGACAAGGAGCAGGTATTTTGCACCTCCTAAATGTTAATCTGGCTTCCTGGCACAGAATATCACCAGTACTGTCTAATTTACACCACTTCCCAGGGAGTTAACAGACACAGTAGTCCTGCCTTCTGCCAACACAACCGTATTAATCTTGCTGAAGATATGAAACAGAATACGTGTTATAAAATTTGTAAACCTGTTTAAATGCTCTGCTTAAACTTTCTTCTGAGATTTCTGTTTGCCAAAGCAAGATCTTTTCTTTTCCCAGGGTCTCAAGGTGCAGGATTCTGTTCCAGCACCCTGAGGTCTTATCCTCAAAGAATGCAAACCACCACAGTTTCAAGTTAAATACTGGAGTCAAGCATTCTCCAGTTTTTTATAGTGGTCACTGGCATAAAGTCAAGGAACTTGCTTTGGTTTTTTTTTTTCTAGGAGGAGTACTATAGGATCATCACCTCAAATTTGGTAGCACTTAAGGAGTGATACCATTTTGAGTGAAAAGAAAACGAGGTGAATAACTGGAAGAAATTTTAGAGCAATCAACCCATTTAAAAACATATATATAATCAGAAAGACCTTCAGGCATCTGGGCTTACTGAAGTTCATTCTCTATTTCAGGATCACTTCAATCAGCATCCAGAGAAGTACACTTTTTTCGGAATGTTACAGCCGACACACACAGTAACTTCTAATAAACCTGGGAACACACTTCATCTCACATTAAGTAGAATTTGTTCTAGAATCATAAAAATGTATTTTTACCTCTAATTGACAACAGCAGGCTACCTCTAATCAGACATATTTATAAAGAGACTACATGGATACTGTAGAAGATACTGTGACAAAATCTATACACTGCTTAAATTTATGCTGTACCTTCAGGACTGGTCCTGAGGAACAGCCAACTTCATAATTGGTTCTTAATACCTGTTGGATTGCACTGATAGAGGCAGAAGATATAATTAAAGTAACTACCTGGTTGAGCATGGCTTAGGATAATTCAAGAACAGTCTGAGTGACAAAAAGTAACCATCAGATAGGCAAACAAAGCTCCTGCAAGTCATACATTCGACCTGAAGATACATCAAATCACTGGAGGATCCAACTCCCCATGCCACTCTCTTCATCAGTTTAGAAAAATAAATCCATTATCGCTTCCTTTTAATTTCTTAAATGACAAGAAGGATAAAGAACACCCACCACTACCTCAAAATCTATTTTCAGCATGAAATAAATAATTATACCTACAGATACTTCAACCCTCAGAAAAAATTCTCCGACATGAGATTTCTCAAAGAGGTATCAAATATGCATAGGTATAATTGCAATGAAACTAAGAAGTAAAATGCAAACCCAGTGTTAAAAAATAGAAGTAACTCTTCACTAGGAAGTGTTATATAACTTATCTGCCACACATTTCTACACTGCTCCTAAAAGAAAACCTCACCAGAGTAACTATTATAAAATGACAGTTCTGTGCACTGATTCTAAGTAAGAGTATTATTATTGCAAACAATCATTTCTGAAAAGGCAATTATTATACAGTAAAAACCCCCACTTTTACACCAAGTATTGCTAGAAGGGAATTATTTAAAAACAACAATCCAGAAAAAGTTATACAACTTCTACACTAACCAGTATCCCATAAACCTCATAGCTATCCAGGCATTTCCGGTTCCTGTTTTTACATGGAGCTTAGTGTAACTTCATGTTCTGCACTCTTTTATTATTTTGCCTCCATGAGGTGAATACTGCAAGAAAATTTTACAGAAATATTCAAGATCTAAATCAAAAATAAAATTGGAAGAATGAGTTTATCCATACACAAAAAAGAAGCATCTCTGCACACTTTAATTTAGAAGTCTTGCCAAGGAGCCTATGAAGAAAGGCAAGATTTACCCAGACACACAGAAGAACAGACTTCCAACCTTCAGGGAACAGGCACCTGAAGTTTTACCAAAAGTGATGTGCCTGTTAATGCAGTTGACTAAACAGCTGTGGAAGCCACAGTAGAGAAACCCTTGATTATGTCTAATTGCTCTCTACCCAAAATATACAGAGCTCTCAATTCACTGCTTAAACTTTAAAGGGACTTAACTCTATAAAATATGTAGCTGTTTTCACCCTTACCTTAGAAAAATAATTAATGAACAGAAGCTTCTGGATTTTAACTTCTTACATGTATACTATTTTATACAGAAAAAATTGCCATTATAAAAAAAGGCATTAAATATTGAAATATTTTATCATGTGAATAAACATTAGATATTTGGACCACCATACATCTGCAGCCCCGCTACAGCAAGCACCAGAACAGTTTGCACAAACAGAAGTTAGACAGTTCATATGCATGCATTACCCATACACCCCGTGGCATTTACAACTATCACAAATAACAACGCTGACCAACTTTTTAACAAACTACTTCATCTTATTTTCAGTCAGTGTTGATCAAGCAACTTGGGGTTTTTTAAGGATTGATTTAGATTTAGTTAAGCTAATTTCATAATAAATGCGGAGATTAACCTGTAAGAGCCAATGAAATTGCTGTTTATCAATTAATCCTATTTCCAACTTCAATTATCCAGAATGCAATTGATAAGGAATTATGTGATTAAAATACACTGTGCATTTCACAACAGCAGCATCTGAATTTCCTGCCTTAACTTTGCCCATTATATCACAATTAATGTCCCTGATATCAATCAGGGTTTGTTTTCTAAGAAAAACAGTACTGAAACATCAGAACAGCACAAAATATATTGTCAAACAATCAAATCAAAGTATTTTCTTGCCCATGGCAGAGACATTAGAATAACTACATGATCTTTAAGGTTTCTTCAAGCTCAAACTGTTATGTGGCTCCATTTCAAAGCTACCTCATTGATCAAGAGACTATAAGAACAGCTTGCCTGCTCAGACAACTGACCACCAATCTCAGTATCCCATTTGTAACCACAGGCTAACAGGCACTTCCACAGGACTAGCATAAAAACAAAAAGAATAACCCTCACAAAAATTTCAAAACTCACAGAAAACTTGTACATCAAAAAGACAGCATCTTCGAGTTTAGACGCCCACAGGAATATTTCTTCCATGAACTTACCAAATACTTTCTGACCCAAGAAAATGTTAGCATTTACAATAGTCCCCTGCACAAAATGCCACTAATTCCTGAAAAACCAGGGTTTTTAAAAACACTTATTTTTACTGTATCCTCCCTAGTTGCTGAGACACAGATTATGGCCAACAAACTAACAACCATTCCACAACCCCTGTAACCACATCCACTTGCAATCTATCATCAAAACAAATTATTTGCAAGCCAAAAGCAAAGCAAAGTCTGTTATGAAAAGAATTAATTGTTCCTCCAAGTTTAAGAAAGAAACATTCCCAACATTATCCCCATCCCTCTTTCAAACCTGCAACAAACTAAAACAAAGAATACAGAGATAAGTATTTTAGCAATTGATTCTTGCTATGCTTTGGAAATGCTGAAGTACAGCATGACTGCATATACACTCTGAACAGGGTCTCATTCTGTTCACAATATCAACACTTTTCCATATATTATCTGAAGATACATTTCTTTTTTAAAGAATGTCCTGTATAACATTCTTTCAATGAGTCTGCTCCATCATCCCCAGCAGAAAGGGAAGCAGAGAGGCATGCAAGCAAAATCTGGAATTTATGGGTTTTGGTGGTTTGGGATTTTTAAACACCTAAATAAAGAATATTTTAAAATATGCTTCCATAATGTCTCTGAGTATTTTGGGGAAAAAAGCATTTTTAAAATAAGATAAACTAGGAACTTCAGTTCTGTACCACCAAAGATGTCATTTTATAGGACAGAAAACATATTAACAGTCATAGAAATCTTTATGCACACCTAAGTTACTTGAGAGGCTGTATGCTTAAACCAAAATTGCATATATTTTGTTGAGAGTTTATGTATCTTAATTATTCTTCCTATTCTAGGAAAGTAGCATCTACTGGCAATTCTCTCACAACATATTCTTGTGTGATTCTGAAGTATCAGAGAATATTCAATCTGATTTCATGTAGTTCAGAAAACCTGAATAAACTGCACAATTGAGACTTCTATTCTAGACAAACATTATCAGCCTGCAAGCCCCATAAGAAAGTGGATCTCTTGATTTTCCCACAAAGTTACAAGCTTTCCTATGATACTCCTTTTTTGACACAACTTTATCTTCACTAAGAGTTTCCGTGCATCTCTACAGTGTTTTCCCATCCAAGTTTCTTTTTCTTTTAGGATACTATAGAGCCACTTACCACATTGAACAAACAGTTATTTCTAACAAATACATAACATTCAATATGGACTTGCTATAACTCCTCTAAAGCGCATACATGTCTTAGAAAAGACCACTTATCTCAGCATAACAGCTGGTCATTATTGACCAACATCAAGGCCATTAGATTGGCAGATCAAAGTTACATTACTACAGTGAAAATCTTTTAGTTCACCAAACAGTGAACAGATAGTGTCCATTACTTGCAGTGAACAAGACACTATGCAAGGCCAGCCAGCTTATTTTCAACACAGCAGCCAGTGAACACTTAAGAAGTCACTGCAGCAGCCAGGGCTACAAGTGAAAGAAGTATACTATGTTTCAAGTACTGCACTTCTGATATTTGACATATCTGTACTTGATAGTGGCTTGAACACACAGATTCTTGTAATGATTATGCTGCTTCACTTCTGCACACAAGCAGAACAGCACCTGAGGAGTTGGAAAGACAGTGTAAAACTATTAACATTTTAGATTCAAAGTCTGATGTAAATGTAGGTCAAAGTCTACCAGTACAAGACTTCAGATCCAAAAGGCTTGAGGCCTCCTGTAAGGTATTACAACCATGGCATAAACCTCAACCCAATGAAGTAACATGTGCTTTATCTATAAACATGTGTCCTATAGGAACAACAACAAGAAGAAACAAAAGTCATTACAAGAACCCAGAAGGAATAAATTGTAACTGCAGATCCTTTCTCCCTTCACTATCACCCGTCTTTGCAAGAAGCACTCCTAGTAGGAGTGCCAATTCCTCCAGTTACTTGAATTACACAGGTAAAGAAAGGGGGTGGGTGGATAAACCACACAGGAGGTCCATTAATTCATACCACAGATAAGAAAGCATCTTCTTCTTCAGAATAATAAACTCTTTGACTCAGAACACATAAATCACACATACTGTTAAATCATTCAGTTTTCCACACACTTTTTATAAAGCATCATTAGCAAAGTTACAAAGAAGTTGCAATAGCCAGCACTGAGAAGCAATGTTTATGGATTTTACTGTCATTTAGAAAGAATGAAGAAATAAGACTGAAATTACCTGCACCAGGAGAGTTGCAGCTAAATCATCCAACACCCACTTCCATAAAAATTATGTACTGTCATGTTATGGAATTACTGTTTTCCTTTCAATCCAGGAGGCCTCAACCATCAAAAAACTCACACTTGTACCTAACATCATGATTAACATTCTCAACAGCTTCAATGGGCGAAACTATTGGGGTCCAAACTAATACAGTTTTACTGGCCACAAAATATTCTGTGACTTCACAACTTCAGTTGCAAAATCAACAAAAAACCCAACAGACCTAGTAAACATCTATCTTCAAAAAACATTCACAATACATCCCTGTATCAGTCTTCACCACTGTATAAACTGAGACCTAAAATCCAAAGCTAATGTCCTGTCCTTCTTCTACCCTGGGCTTCCAAAGTTATAAAAACCCCCTCCTGCACAGGCACTGTGCAGCAACTCTGCTGTCTCAGTCCCATGACATTTGCACAAGTATGTGAATCAACACATACATAATCAGGGTCAGAACTGCTACTGTACCTCCACAGACATGCAAAAGAAATGGCATGGCCATGGACAACAAACGAAAAGCAGCAGCTGGCCGGAGTGCACCAGGGAGTCTAGAGGCCATGTGAGTTCAGAGAAGCACTTTATCAGTCAGCCACAACTTTCCAAGTCTCCGGACTACTCTTCATGTTAGGGTACAGCAGTGCCTCGTTTTCAAGTAACAAGTCCATACCTAAAACAAATACTTAACTTATTTAGAAACACAATGCTATATCACTAAGACACAAGAGAAAAGAGGAGAAACAGCCAATTGCTCTCCACTGAAAACACCCATCCATGTCCACCACAGATTTTAAATCAAGCCATTTCACGAGGTTTAAAATGGTAAGACTAGCAGTAAGTGAAAGAAACAGTAAAACCTCTTAAATTGCTTCCCCTAGTGGTTTTAGGCTTTTAAAATTCTTTCTTAATTATAGTTGTAACAAAAATAGTACAAATTACATGCTTATTATAGAACCAAGAATTTGCTAAAGAATTGCCCAGGCTCAGGTATAGATCCTGATCCTGAAATCTAAAAGTAAATGCCTTGCAAACATCAGCTGCTGTTGCAGTGCAATTTGGCAGAATGCTTCTTCTGGACGATAGACATTCACTCAGTACAAAAAAAACACAAAAAACATGTTTGGAAGCAATAAAGTCTGCTAACATATTTTCACATTTTTATGATGTACATTTCTGTCCTATAAAAAGATAATGGCTCCTGTGTGAATACCTCACATTCAGTGGATTTTGTAATCTGTTCATAAACTGGTAATAATCTATGCATGATCTTTTTACTTGTAAAAATAACTAGCAAAACTATCCTATTACTAAAAGCAAATATTAGTGGCAAGAAATGTATATCGCAACTCCAACATTTGCTCTCTACCCTGAAAAGTTAATCAATTTCCGTTCTCGAGACGAAGCTGCTGGTTTTTTGTATACTGAAATGACCAGGCCGCAGACTTATCAATTCCTCACTCTTCTCTGATATGAAATCTCCTAAGAAGCGACTCCGAAAGAAAGCGAGAACAGATTTGACCTGTCTCAAATTGCATGCCTAGCTAAGTCTTTTAGTTACGATTTACCTGAACTCCTTTTCCTCGTCCTGCCCTTGCTCAGGAGACAGGCACTCCAGCCGCCTCCTAACTCCCTCTTTTCCCTCCAAAGCCAGAGCTCGCTGAGCTGCAGGGAGGCGTCAGTCCTCCCTCGCCGGCGCGGAGGCTCTCGCTGTCGGTAACCCGCACGGGCCCGAGGAGCCCCGGAGTCATTGTGCTGCGGGACCCGGCCGCAGCTGTCAAGGCACAGCGCAGCTCGGCCGGCCGGCGAGGAGGAGGGAGAGGAGGGGGAGGAGGGTCCCAGCCCCGCGCCGCGGCAGCGCCCGCCCGCCCTTCGCCGGCCGCGCTCCGGGCCCCGCACCGCGGCTCCGGGCGAGCGGCCTGCGGGGCCGGGGCCGCTCCGAGCCGGGCGGGCGCCATGCTACAAACCAAAATGGCTGCCCCGGGGAGGGAGCCCGGCTCGGGCCTCCGCCGGTACCGCCGCTCCGCCCGCCGGACCTCGCCCAGGTACCGTCCCCGGGCCTCGGCGACCGGCCCGACCTCGGGGTCCCGCGCACCCCGCTCGCCCGGGCAGCGCTGCCCCCGCACCCCGCGCGCGGCCCGGCCCCCGGAGCCAGCCGGGCCGGTCCCGGATCGCCCTCGCCCCCCGTACCTGCAGCTCGGCCCGCTCCACCTCCCAGTGCGCCCTCTCCATCTCGAAGCGAGCCCACTCGTGCTGGATGTAGTGCAGGATCCCCGGGATGGTGTAGTGCTGGGGCCGGGACAGCTCGGCGGGGCCCGCCGCCTCCTGACCGGCCGGGGCCGCGGGGCCCTGGGGCTGGGGCTGTTGCCCTCCTCCTCCGCCGGCTCCGGCCCCCACGCAGCCCCCACCCGACTGCAGGTTCATGTTCCCACCCGCCTGCGGCGGCGGCTGCTGCGGTCTCGGGGCGGCCGCCATCCCACCGCCTCCTCCGGCTCCAGGGTGCTCGTCCATTGTCTGCGGGGAGCCCTCCTCCTCGTCCCGCGGCGGGGGCCGGGAGCAGGGGCCGGGGAGGGGGCGAGCGGCGCTGGCTGGGGCGGGGAGGAGGGGGCGGGCCGGGCGGGGGGGCTGCGCCGAGCGGGTCCGGGTGTCAGCGCAGCGCGGAGCCGCCGCCAGCCGCCATTACAGCCCCGCGGCCCTCCCTCCCTCCCACCCGGCCGGGCGGGGAGCGAGCGGCGCCTGCCGGGAAACCGCGGCCTGCCCGCCGCCTCCCGCGGCCCACGCGCCTGCGCGGGAGCGAGGTGAGCGCCGCGCCCGGGGGGAGCGGGACGGGCCCGGGGCCGGCGGCTTGGGCCCGGCCGGGCGGCTCCCGTGGGCCCCGAGTGACAGTCGGGAGTGGCGACGAGGCTCGGTTCGCCCCGCGCCTCGGGAGTGCCGAGCGCCCTGGGAAAGGCGGCGGGAACGCGGCCGGGCCGGGCCCTGCGTCCTGAAGCGGCGCGCAGCCTGCGCAGCGCGGGTCCGACACTCCGCTTTCTGAGACTCTGCGCGGTTCAGTGGTGCGCTGAGTTTGCCCTACGAGGAGGTGGTTTAGAATAGAAGTATTAAATTTATGCTTCTAGAAGATGGCTAATCTCTGGTCGTCTTCCTGATACCTCGGTTGTGATGTGTGTAAGGTATTCCCCCCTTGAGGAAGAGTGCACTATGTTCGCTATTCAAAACTCTTCCACGTGAGGACGGTTTTGCAAGAAATTACTGGTGTATTTTATCTGGCTCAGTTTTACAGTGATAGCAATGCAATGTTTGAGGCTGTAGTTTGCATATGGTGCAATTGCCTCGGTTGCAAAATACTGCTCTGAAATGTAATACTTAAAAATTATCGTCACTATTTCAAATGATCCATAGGTTTTAATTAAGGTAGGTCTTTGGTTTTGCCTCTCTTCAACATTTTTGCATGTTATGCTCATTCACTACATAGGCATTTTCCTAAATAAGGTCTGTTCTTGACAGACCTGGAATTCTGTTAATTACTGGAAAAAAATACTCTTTGTCTCAGTACTGGTATTTCCTTTCTTTACCAATCTCTCTTAGGTGTGTATTGATGCTTCAGTTAGTTCATCCAGTCCTTCCTTTCTTCTCCATTAAATCATTTCCTACTAGAATGTTATTGTCCATTCTTCCTGATTCCATACCGATTAGGCAATCTAAATCCAGCTCCTTTCCACCAGCTCCTAACATGACCGTTACTTAATCATTATTAAAAACTGAGACTTAGCTCATAACTGGTTTAACCTTTTGTTTGCCTCCAGTTGTCCAGGACATTCCTCATTTCTGAGTATATGGGAGTTATTACAGTTTAATTCTGTTACTATATTCAGCCAACATTTTGACAACAGCAAAGGAAAATGTTTTTATTCTTTCCTTCCTCCCTTGACTTCCCTAGATAATTAAGGTTGCTTTTTTAAAAAATCCCTGTCCTGAAATTGAACACAGTGTTTCATTTTAAAGCTACATGGACATACTTGTTTCATCTTTTTGATGAACTGGTTTGGGTACTGTAATAAACTAGAATGCAAAAATTACTTTTACTGATAAATTTAAAATTGTATGTGATTTTATTTAATCCTTGTCCACTGACACAACAAAAGTAAGAAGACTGAGGGTGCTGATTGTGTGTGTGGTCTTAATATGCTACATGGTTTTGTGCAATAAATCTATAGGAAGTTCAAGAAACAAAAATTTTAAAAATACTTGTTCTTATGCTACACCTGCTGGTGCTTCATGCCTCTATCATTTAGCCATTTTTAAATTTTCATTAATGTTTTAATTCCAGTTTAACCCATTTTGCTCTATGTTCGGTGAATGGCCTGGAGGGGAAGGCACATGGGGACCAGCTGATGTCACTTGGGCCATGGAGAAGAGACTGAGGGGAGACCTCATCACAGTCAACAGTTTCCTCTTAAGGGGAAGAGGAGGGGCAGGCACTGATCTCTGCTCTGTGGTGCCCAGTGACAGAACATGAGGGAATGGCCTGAAGCTGTGCCAGGGGAGGCTTAGGTGGGATATCAGGAAAAGGTTTTTCACCCAGAGGGTGGCTGGGCACCAGAACAGGCTCCCCAGGACAGTGATCACAGTGCTGAGTGACAGAGTTCAAAAACCTTTTGGACAATACTCTTGGGCACAGGGTGTGACTTGGGATTTTCTGTGCAGGGCCAGGAGCTGGACTCAGTGCCTTTGTGGGTCCCTTCTAACTCAGAATATTCTATGATTCTACATTTCATTCATGCAATAAAGTACCATTAGGTATCTGCATCCAGAAAATCAACTTAAGAGTGGGACAGTGCAATACATTATTTGCCTAGTTTTATCTAACATTTAATTCCTGATGAAGCAGTTCTGTAAATATGTAGTCATGCCATTTCTTCTTTGCGAGGTTTTATCTCTTACATTCTAGCTAAGAGCCCTAGAATGTTACAAACCTTTCTTAGACTGAAATAACTAAAATACTTCTAAATCTGTAGACATTGACTGGAATGGTTTTAGTTTTAGAGACATGTGTCTAAGTAGCAGTACTGCAAGTACAATTCAAACTTAGGTTGTGTTTCTTTTTTTGTAATTTATGTGTCAGATTATGTATAAATATTGGTGAAATCTGTGCCAAACTAAATTCAGCGCTTGTATCTATATCAAAGGAATAATTAAAATTATATTTTAAATATGCTTTATATTACTGTATGTAGAATCAGCTGGGCTGGCCTTGTGGGAGACTTAAGATCTTCATATCTGCAGAACAGGTATTGCAGGCATTGCCTCTCTGTGAGGTCTCAGCTGTTATCTGAAAAGGAGTGTCACTCAAACAGGGACAAGTTACTTTGAGGTGTCTCATGTGGTTATGCAGCCTGCAGAGCTGACATGTCCTGGAAGCAGCTCCTGAACCATGTCAGCCTGGCAGTGTGAGTCACACAGGCCAATCACTATTTGAATTTTCTCATAGATACTTATCTGCAAGAGCTACTTTAATGAGGGTGAGATCTGACACACTATAACAGCTCATATTTAAATCACAGTAGATAAACTGTATGTCTTCTGTAAGCATGCCAAATTATCCTTACAGAAGATGTATTTTGTAAGGGAAATAATGGAGAGTGCTACTAAGCCACTCCAGAAGGTAATTTCTTTTGAAGGAAAGTTTGCAGTTTCCAGACTTTTTACATCTTCCCCAAGCAATACCTTCTGAGATTTTTTTTTTTTTTTATCGGGAGCCTTCATTCAGTGATTAAGTTCCATAGGTGTTTTGTAGATTGGGTAGGCAGGACATGCAGGAAGTATATACCATAGGCTCTTCTGGACAAAATTTTTAATGCCTGGTCAACCAGGATAGATAGAGTTGGATTTGACAGTCCATCAGGATCTCGATAGTCTCTTCCAGTCTTCGGTTCCTAAGCACATTTGTGATGCAGATAGTTGCCCAGTGACCTGGAATGAGAGAGCCTATTCATTTCTGACAAACAGCCTTCATATAGTAATGTCTTTTCATTACTAAAATGAGCAAAATAATAGCAGAGATATGAAAGGCTTGCATCTTGTCACCAATTCCCTTGAACCATTTGATTCTGCATGCATAAAAGCATCGTAATCTGTGTGCACAGATACATGCAAACGTGTGTGAGAATGCTCAGAGAAGCACATAAGAGCTGTATCAGAAGAAAGGTAGCTGGCTTTTTAGGTAGAGTACTGATTATTGATCATAAAGGGTAGCTTCTCAAATACAAAGAACTTGAAGGAATGGGGTTTCTTTACCCACCAACGTGCACAGGTATGCTTTTTGTTTGTTTGTTATGCTCCACAGATATCTTTACATCCTATATATGCAAAATTCATTTTAACGTGTTTTCTGTATCTGAAAGCCAAGATGAAAAGAGAAGAAATAAATTTTGTTTGTTAGAAACAATACTCAGTCATTTTCCTTTTTTGCCTGAATTGTGCAAGCAAATGCTTTTACAGATTTTTTTTTTTTTTCAGAATTAATTCTAAAGGAAATAAAGAAACCGCTTAAGATATTTTTAACACTAGCATTATTCTCAAAGCCAGCTATGCTTGCATACTTTTTGTAGATTTTTACAAAGTTACTATTTGAACTTGTTAATTTATTCTGCTTTTTCTGCACAAAATTGTGTGCTTGTGCTACCATTTGTATGAACAAATTTCTGGTTAAAATCTTGAAAGCTATCTTTGGGGCTGCTGGGAAAATACAGAAATGGCTACAGAAAGAGTGGACCTATTTCCTACAGATTCGAAACCTGTTGATTATGTTTTCCAATCCTATGAAAAATAATTGTCTCATAAATTACTGATACTACTTTTGAGTGCTACTATGGTTCTACCTCTGTTACAACCTTATTAGTTTGTTTTTTTTTTTTTTTAATCTATTCTGGATAAGAGTATTTGTGCAGATTTTTAAAAAAAACCAATCTGGTCTAAATATTTTCATCTGTAAAACAATCCAGGTCATTCATAAGGATACAGGCAGATAAAATAGTCATAACATCAGAAAGGGATTAACCATGTACAGAGATTAGGTTAATAAAGGAATAATTAGGATTAGGAGCCAATCCTGCAATAGGATCATACGTATGAATTTGTCATATGTTTTCCTGTTACATATTGCTTAACTCGAGTACAACAGCCCTGTCAGTACTCCTGGGGTAGTTGTATTGTTTTCCCTGTCCTCCTGTTCTCAAGCTCTTGGTACTGTTTATGACTAAATTATTAAAATAGCTTGGATCAGAACAGAGAATCATTAATTCTTCTTTCAGCAGTGCCAAACACAAAGATGAAGTGTAAAACTCAGATGAAAAAAGAAGAGCTGTCTACGTCACTGTTGTTATCTATTTATCATGGACAGATAGCTTTTACGGTTGGTCTCCTGTGTCTGAGCTTGCTTAAAACAATGGGCATTTCTTAGATTGCTTGTCTTTCATGCCACAACTCCTTCTGAAGTAGCTTTAAAGTCTCAGGTTCCTTCTGTCGTGAGGAGGTCTCATCTTGAGCTGAAGTTGTTCATCCTTGTCCTTCTTGGAAGGTTTTTATCAAAAACTGACTACCTCATCTTAGTATTTCAACTTTATGCTTAAAAATATCAAGACATCTTATTGCAACTCTAACTTCAGGCAGAAATTCAAAATAGAATGTGGGGGGAAAAAAAGAGCCATATACTAAACGCAGCAAAGATGGTATAGATGGTAGTTTACCATTTAGTCATCAATGTCAGTTTACTTGCCATCAACAGTGAAGATCCCATCGTACAATTCTGTCTGGGCCTTTTTGTTATCTTAATGACCTGGCTTATTCTTTCTCAGAGACAAATTGTGCTGATTCAGAAGCCCTGGGTGCAGTGCACAAACCTCGTGCACCACAGCAGCAGCACTGACCAACATCCACTGCTGTTGGTGTGACACAACAGAAGCGCGTTCCTGAAGAGGCTTCATGTGCCTGGAGGAGGTGAGAAAGATCTGAGAATCTCATGATTCCAAATAGACTCTGTTATCTTGAGGACTGATTCTGAGCTAACTATGTGTCACTCAACTAAGGATGAATTCTCAGTATCAAGTCAAACTAGTAAAAATACATTTGAAATTACATATGGAAATCTGAACTTCTTTGTAGATAGAGCAAACCACAGTACAAAGAGAAAGAGAGAGTCACTTCCTCGAGATCCAAGTGATGGTAAAAGAGGTGGCTTTTCTTTCATAAAACAGTGACCACTGTGAATCAGGAGTAAGCAATAATTAATGTCAGCACAATATATTGGGACTAGTTGCGTCACTGTCTTGAAAGATTTGTCACCCATGGATGGTATATAGCCAGTTTATTCAAGTTGCTAATAATATGATGCAGCAGTGTGGAGCTTGCCTTGTAGTTTTTCCTCTTTTGCTTTTCTGCATTAAGATACACTGTTTTCACTCAAAGAGCTACACTGTATTTATTTTTTTTTTTAACTCTTTATAGGTTTTTTCTGTTTAGACTTTGTCATAGAAGCTGTGAGACCTAAGATGCACCAGGCAAGGACCAACTCCTCAGAACTGGGAAAAAAGGAATAACTTTTGCAGTAGTTGCTGTATTTCCAGTGCACAAACCTCAAGATTATTTGGGCCAATAAATCTGGGATGCAAATAGAGAGTCAGATGGAAAATACTACAGTGATTGTTCTCATGCATTAAAGAAAATAACCCAGAACTTCTATTTCAAAAAATTACATCTGCAGCTTACTCTATTTTCATGTTTTTCAAAACATCAGAGATGTCAGTTGTTTAGTAAGCAGACTCTGACATACTCTGTGCTATTTTCAATACCTTTTTTCACTGTGTATGTGGTATACTTGTATTATACAGCTATATTTCAGTGGTGTTGGGTGAAATAATATTTATTTATATTGAGATAAAGCTCTTTTGAGTAATTAATGTGAACCAATTTCTCTTTAGCTATTGAAGACCCACACTTTGTTTTCATTAAGTGCAGAATTTACCTTTTGCATTAGTGTGGGAAATGAGACAGGAGAAAACGGATTTAATTAGCTCCTGGTGCAGCTCGAGATATGTGTTGATACTGCAGATACCCAAATATTTAGGAGTCTCTCATTCTACGTTAAAGAAATGATCATGTGTTGTGGCCCATGCATTTACCTTCGTCATCTCTCCCTCCGATTTGATAAGACAATGGTATGAATGTAATTGTTAAATACAGGCACATTTTGCTCTTAGGAGCTGTATTAGTGTGGTTTGGTTTTGGGCAAATTTCTGCTGTTCTCAAACCAGTTAGCATGTAGGAAGAAAATGGTGAATAGATTTATGGTTATGAAGAAGAAATTGTTTACTCCTCCAATTTCCCAAATCCTATCAAGAAATTAATTTGAAATTAATGAATTTCAAATTTGAAAGCTGTTATTTGTTAGAGAGTTTGTGAATAGTTGTGTGGGGAAAAAGGAGTTTTTCCATGGGATGTGTGCAAAATATTTGAGATTTTTTTTCAATGTTCTATGTTTTGGCAATAAACTCAGTCATAAATATATGCATACCTGGGCTGAATAGCTTTTAGGAAGTCTTTATTTCTATATATTACTACTACTTTTTTTTTTTTTTTCCTGCTCCCAGAAATACTCTTCTTGATTTCTGCCCCCATAATTGAAATCTACCACTGAAGTCAGCAGAAAAGAAATGATAAAGTTTTTTCTTATGGTTAACAAACAAGGTCAAACAAGACTGTCCAGATATTATGAGCATGTAGAAATTAATAAACGGACAACGCTGGAAGCTGAAGTAATCAAAAACTGTCTCTCCCGCTCAAAGGATGAGGTAGGTTTTGTAGGTTTTATTTTATCCACATCTCGTAACTTTCCTATATATATATACTTTTCCCCACATCTCCCAATATTCCTGCTGGTAATTCTGAAACCTATCAATGTCTACCACAGGTCATTATTTCATTTGTACCTGTGATAAAAAAGATTGAGTTTCTAGATTGTGGTTTCAGTCACTTGAACTGTTACTCTGTATTGATTAAATATGTTTTTCTGAGGCTTACAGAGATTTTGGAGTTGTTTGTATCACTGTCATGAAGATTCCTCTTCTTTGTTTGAAAAAGCTCAGAAGTTCAGGAAAAACTTATTTGATCCTTGTATTGCTTGTCTGATAGAGATGACTGGAGGGATATTACTGTTTTGCCAGAAGGTAGAAGGCAGAGTACTGATAGCTCCATGTTTAAACTTAGGGTAGAGGATTCCAAATTATGAAAATGTTATCCAAAGCACAGGGGCGTTTGGAAACACAAATTTTTAGACCTCTGTATTAGACTTCCTTATTCAAAAAAAGTGTTCATGTGTTCTGCAAGAAAATCAGAAAACATAGTAGTTGGAAAATTTTTTTGATGAAAGTTGAGATTTTCATTGCTCTCTTAATTAAATCATTGGTTCTTTAAGAAAAGCACTAAACTTTTGAACATTGACTTGAATTAGAGAAGAAATATATGACTTGGACAGAGAGTGAAGTTTTCTGTTTGTGTTATGAAGTCAGCTTCTTTACTTTTCATTAATGATACATGTTCTTGCACAGCACTCCTCACATACTTATTCTAGAAAACCTCAATAAAAATAGCAGTTCTTATAAGTCCCTTAGATCTCAGCTTTGACAGCGGCTAAGGAAATGGAAGTCCTCGTGCTGCTCCTGCCAGGGCATTTCCGAGCGCAGCTCCAGCGCAGGAGCTGCCGGCGCTGCCGCTGCCATTTCGGGCACCGAGCGGAATGACGCGAGAGAAAAGGCAGCGGCATGTCCCCTAGAGGCGTGAAACGGCGCCATCTCCTGGCTCTCTCCTGTTGGGAAAGACATGTTAAACCCCACTTAATATTCTTAATTTTCATATTAAAATACTGATAATTTTTTAAAAGGAAAATTATCTTTAATTTTATCTTTGAAAGAGCTTGCAAATGAAAATTATGGGAAAGTTTTGAGTACCTTTATAACCTCAAACAAGTCACTTCTCTTCTGCATGCTTCAGTCTTTCCATTTATAAAGTAGTGTCATGTTTTCTGCCAGCAGATGAAAAATGTGGTGTGACAGTTGCTGTACTAATTTCTTTCAAGTTAAAACTGATTAATCTTGGCAAATCCATGTTCTCTGTGAGTCTTACCAACCTGAAAGCTCGGGCCTTTTGAGCAATGTGCTTTACTCTGTTGCATACTTAAATGGCAGCTGCTATATTTGGCTCATTTTGCTTCTGCCTAGTGCTCTTTCATTGAGTATAAGGACTTCAAGCTGGTGTACCGACAGTATGCAGCCCTTTTCATAGTTGTTGGCATTGACCAGACAGAGGTAAGAAATGATATACCCTCTTGCATGAACGTTTGTAGTGATTATCACAGGCTAGAGCTCAAGTCTTCATCTGGTTTTATTTCTTTGAAGTAAGAGAGGTATTAAAGCAAGCATGCTATGTTTGACTTTGGTGTTTAGCAGTAGAATGAACTGTTACCATGTTCCTGACTCTTGTACTGATTCTGCACTGATTTTTGTGAGGTGAGGTTTCTCAACAAATGTTAGCATTACAGCCAGGTCAGCTGTCTCATCTGTGAAGACTTCTCACTGCTCTTTGGTCCTTGGCCAAAGAAAAAATTCCTATACTGTCAGCTATAAAGATGCCAATTTATTTTGCTCATCAAAAAGGGAAAAAAAGAAAGGTATTTGAAAGCTGGCAAGTACTGTTACTTCATTTGTTCAGGTTGCACCTGGGAGACCTTAGTGTTTGCATTAATAACTGGTTATCAGAAATTAATTCAGCTCTTTATGTTGGAGACCTTAACAGGGTGGTGTGGAAGGTAGCTGCTCCCTACCACAGTGTCTTCAGGTCAGGATTGCCACGGCAGGCAATTTGGGACAAATTATTTTGGCTTTGCTACAGAAATCGCCCAGCAGAGCCTGGCTCTGTGCTACATCTGGCTGGGGTGACTTCAGCATGGGCAAGCTTAACCTAGTTAGCTTTGTGTGTCCATAGGGCTGAGCTGGGAGGGGGTGGAACAAAGGCTGCAGTGGGATGGCAGCAGCCCAGTGAGGGAATCCATTGGCTGCTTCAGAGCTGCTCTGTGTGGCCAGCCTGGAGCTTCTGCCCTGAGCACTGCCCAGCTCTCAGCACCTCAGCAGGGGAACTACATGGCCTGAGCAGAGGGCTTACTGTATTGTCTAGTGGCTTTTCCTTCACCACAAACTGAGTTAACACATACTATTACATTTTCTAGATACTGATTTAATATTAACTTGGTTTTATTTTCAGAATGAGATGGCAGTATATGAACTAATTCATAATTTTGTGGAAGTTTTGGACAAATACTTCAGCAGAGTGGTGAGTGAGACACTGAATCTGTTATGAAATATTTTTTCTCTTTCAAAACTTTGGTGAAAGTGTCATTTCAGAGAATAAATCAAAGGAGAAAAATATTTAGTATTTTAGAATTTTGATAAATATTATCACTGTGG
>NW_026612908.1:0-25000 GCF_029582105.1 Oenanthe melanoleuca | reverse complement strand
TATATAAAGTTCCTCTAACTTAATTAATTTTCTTAAGACACTTTGAAAATACGTGTCATTACAACCATTTCTGTCTGAGTCCTTGCGATATCTGCAACAACCAGCTACAGTGCCCTCTACTCCAGTAAAGTAAAGAATTTGGAGATATGTTATGATATTTAGGTCAAGACAAAACATTCAACTTCTCAAATTTCCCAAATACTCTTACCTAAATCTAGGATGTTTATTGATGGCTTCATCTGGGAAAAAGAGGGATTTAGAAGCTCCTCCTTCTACTGGTGTTGGCTTATAATCTGGCAGTGTAAACCCAGGACAGCCTAACCTGTGTAACACAACAATAAGACCCAAGCTGTAATGAAAACAGACTGTGATTTTAGAATGGTCAAATGATCAAAGATTAGGATTCTAGTAGACAACCAGCCAACCACCACCTTCCACAGTGGTTAACACAGCCTTTTTTTTAAAGAACACCCCCTAGTCTATCATTAGACAGCAAACATGGACATTTTCAGTGGCTGAAGCAGGAAACTTCAGTGCTATATGGGGTACACACATTTTAGTGTGTTAGTGCTTGCTATTAATATTAACATGACGCTGCATTTTGTGCTCCAAAGTTTATCTTGAGAATGCAGGTTGACTGCCAAAGTAATTTATCCAGCCCTTTTTTTAACAATCTACCCCTTTTAAAATATATGCTTAACCAACTCTTTAAGTCTTATAACACTTCTAGAACTCTGGAAAACCCCTAGGAGATGAATGTCATAGGCAATGAAAAAATGCAGCTATTAGATATAAAGTGCTGAGAGATATGCAAGCTAATCAGAATACACCTCTCCCATTTGGGAAACTCCATTTTAAGTTTCAGAGTCACCTGAAACAAGAATAAGCTCTCAGTACAGTTGAGACAAAGGACCATTTGACAAGGCTGAGATAAAGAAGCAGATTAGTTTCTCCATGTTGCACAGTAAAAAGGGCAAAGATTGTGTTGAAAGGCTCTAGTATTTGGAAGGTTAAAAAAAGTTAGCTGATATAATTACAAACAAACTAGTCAAATATCAGGAAACTCACACTTCCGAGAATATTATTTATGTTCAATATTGTTTCTTCTTCCTGGTTTCAGTAAGTTGTCCTACAACTTGTAAAGCCAGCTTCATCACTTACCTAACTGCTACATTGGAAACTGCATCCCTCCAGTCCTCAAGAAAGAAAACAACTTTCTGGTCAGCAGTGAGGGCTCACAAATTTAGGAACTAGGGATACTTACTTAGTATCTATGGTAGATTTTTTTTAATATTTAAACATTTTCAAATACTTCACTTTTAACTGAATTATTTTAATTTGAATAAAGTTTACTTTTTTACCTTTCTGCTGTCAGCACTCCAAGTTTTTTTGTCTTTTCCAATGCACAGATTTTATTATATACATGTGTACATGCTTAGAAGCACACAGTCATATGTACATGTTATTGGAGAGACAATGGGGCAAAAAACTTCAACCCCATGAAACCTCAGAAATACATGTTGGCAAGACTCCAGTCAAGCCAACAAGGACTTGAATGGCAAGACAGCAAAATGCAGAAAAAATAAACTAAATTAGGCTAGCCTAGGGAGAGCAGTCTCTGAGGGATGAAAGTATGTTTGGAATGACCTGTAAGTCATAAACAAACTACATTTTATTATTTACTGGCTTTCACTGAAGTCCAATGTACTGCTCCTACAGTGATGTAAAAAGTATTTATCTGTATTAACAAAGTAATGAAGAAGTCTTCTTCCTTTATTTCCTGCAAGACCAGGTCCAAAACATTTGTATGTAAAACTTATTAAGTCACATAATGTACCTGGTAAGGTTGCAGGGGAAAAAAACCACAATTCTCTACACTGACAACTGCTTAACCACTGGGCTTTAAATAAACTCTTATAACACCTAGTATAACTCTAATAAGGTGAAAGTAAATTTTGTCAACAGTGTTCTTAAAACAGCATTCATGGGGCATTATGCAGATATTTTGGCACCACTGCTGCTAAGGCATATTTTGTATTGTTCCTACCCTCAGCAAGAATTTTGGGTATTGCATTCTGTATTAAAAAACTAGCCAGTGAGGCCAGCAGCTTCTCTTCTACTGCAGAACAACTTTTTTACCATTATAAGCACAACTACCCTCATTCACTTCACTGATCAGGCTAGTTACAACAAATGTAATAAATCTCTGCCTAGAATTGTATTTCAAAGGAACATCACAAAATACAGTTTCTCCTAGATAATGAAGTTCATCCTAAACTTAATTTCTTCAAGAATTCCCTTACAACAATAAACAGATGAAATCTATCCTTTGTAAGGGTATTATTAACCCAGGAGAGATGCTCTCCTTTCTAGATTCAGTAAGTAGAGAATTGTATAATAGAAGTACTAAGTCCAGGTGCCCCAAACTAAGAGAAGCTTGCATGTACTTTAGGGAAAAGGTAATATTAAAAATAGTTAGCCGTGTTTTGCCAAACTACTACTTACAATGATCACAGTTTGCAAAAAAGGTAAAGAGAAACCTTTTCTATATAATTTTCTGTATCAACTCAAGGTGGTAGACTACTCTAGACTTAACACTTTATGTTACAAATAGTCAATATTCTCTCCTAATACAAAATTATCACAGGTTAGAAGCAACCTAAAAATGTAAAAGATGCTTATTTGCTTGTCTCGTTGTAATAAAAATTTTAGGAAATGTGACTGGAACATGAAGCCCAAGTACTTTAATCAAATCTTATTTTTCTCTATTTCATCCAAGTTTAGCTATATGCAATAAGGAGAAAAAGCGTGTAAGGGAGAACAGGAAACATAGCATTACATTTCAGCAACCATCTCACCTTGGAAATGATGTCACTGTGCAAACAGCCTCATTTTCTTTGAGTACAGAAGCAGCCTCTTGCCGCCTTTTCCTCATGTTGTCTTGCACAGTGTTGAAGTCAGACATAGTTCCCCCATATGGCCGTCCAGGTGTTCCTTCAATCATGTAACTTCCATATTCTGGTCTCCAGAGTGTTGGGTGACTATAATAAAAGAAGAGCTACATTTAAATATTTCTGCAGCTTCAAAAAAGATTAATTATTTGTGAGAATTTCAGAAATTACTATCACTTGCAAGAAAAATTTCCTATATTTAAAAATTTGACAGAAGAACACAACGTACCCTCCAAGATATCTCACCATCAGGAAGTGGTGAAAAGAAAGCAAGGTGCAGTTTGGCAGTAACAGTGCTGCTGTGTAGCATAATAAGCAGGATTTGCTTACACAAAATTGCAGTCACCCTTAGCATCTGTGCCAAGCTGTGTGTCTTGGGGTTTTAACCAGAGCCACAAAATACAGATCACTGCTGCTTTTCCACAGGAGAGGACAGGGAAGAACTTTCCTGCCATTCTTACATCTACACTTCTATTCTTCCAAAAATGGGAGAGTGCTCCTACAGACAACAGGCTCCCCCTGTACATCCCTCATTTGCTCCTGTCATCAAGAGATACAGGAGCAAGCACACATGCACATGTACTTTGTGGGACATGGATTACTGCATACACACAGACACAAAATCAGAGCAAGACAGAACAAGCACCCAAACTGCAAATTCTGTGGGCTCACCATTACATAATCCTTTATTTCAAAGCATAATACAAAAAGTGCAATGGGCTGCCTGCAAGTGTGCTCAAAATCTTTCACTTCCTGAAAACATCAGTATCAGTGGTTTAAACTTCTACCAATAGCAGACTTGAATGCTAGGCCAGGTTAACAAAATTTTCACAGTATCGTAAGAGGAGAATAAAAAAAAACCTACTCACTTGGGGTTTACCTTCTCCCCTTTGTCTTGCAGCGTTTGAAGAACTTCTTCACCACAGAGTAGCAAACGCACTTTCTTATTTTCATGGTCAAATTTTACCAACATATATTCCACCTTGTAAATAATAAAACAAACAATTAAACAGTAAGGTTTTGCTCAGACACGAACACATTAGAACACAATTTTAAGCATCAAGTGGAAAAATAAAGATATGTTACACTGGACTTTACAAAGGTTCAAAAACATTACTAACTACAAATGCAGTAAGCAATATTGGCAAAGATGCCTGCAGGCTTATTTCATCTTGAATAAAGACTTGAAATTCCTTGAAATTTCTTTCCCTCCATTTCTAATTTGAGACACTTCACCAAAAAATCCTGAATTTGTACTTGCCTCCACAGTTTTTCTAGACAAGAAAGAATTAAAATCCCATGCAAATTATATGCGACCCACAAACATTTCACTGTCATCCCATCAGTTAAAGTCTCTGCTGCTGACAAAAATACCCCCAAATGAATAAAAAGACCCAAAGGTTATTCTACAAGACATCCATTTACACCCATCACTTGTTGGAGCTATTGAAGACTAGCACTGTGTCTCATTTACACCACAGAAAGCCCACAGCTGTTGGTGACAGCATCAGTCCTGTCATTATGACACTCCAGCTCTTGGCATAGCATAGTAGTTTTCACCCCCGCTTGATTCAGCTTTGCTGCCACATTTTCTTCTCCTCATGCCCAGCAGTGTACCTTACCCCCAGAGCTCTCCCATGTCCCTGCACCAAGCTGCAACTCACACCAGATCCAGCAAGCCCTGACAACACTGCTGCATACCAGCACTAGAGAATATGTTCCCCTAACAGACATTACCTGAAAGCAGCCAAACCTGGAACACCTCATCTCAAACTTCCTGATCTCCATGCACACTTGCTGTCAATGCTCCCATAAAGACTTTTAGAATGCTACCCAGCACAGCAACCTAACAGGTGCTTGGACCTTGTAGCCCTTCAATACTTATGGATACACCCTACTTGCTAACACCTCTAGGTCAGAAGATGCTTAGCAATGTTCTGGGAAATGTAAAAGACAAACCAGCCTCCGATGTGTTGCCTACCATGTAAAAACAGAAGTCACACTTGGAAATGGAAATGCATTACCAGGGTACTGGCTTTCAAACCCCAGCTGGACCAGTGGTGACAGGCAGTGCCTTTTGCTGGAGGCTCTCGAACCTCTGCCTCCAAGACTTCCAAAAATCATATAATTCAAACATCAACTTATAGTTAAAAATTCAAATTACATTTTCACAGCTAGAACTGTCAGAGGTGCACTATTCTCCTCAGTTTCATTTTCCAACACTGTCTAAAGCCACACCCCTCTGTATTTAACAAACATGACTGCTCCAGTCCCAAGAGTTCAGCATACCAACTCAAGGCAATTTCTATTTTGTACAGAAGTTCAATGAGAATAGGAAAGTAGCTTTCCAAAAGACAGGGAACTTCTGCTGTCTTTTACAGCATACTGTAAGTAGACTTGTGGCCTTCATGTTCTTTGGCTGCTTCAGTGTCCATGGAAGAGTTATTGCTTAGGACTGTGACAAAAAATATAATCCTTGGTTGGGATTTGTGATTGAGTCACAACCAGTATTATCCAAGAATGCTTGTAGTTCTACAGAATCTGATCAGAGACAAACTCTGAAGGGACTCACCCAGCAATTATACACATTTGCTCTATGTTTTCTATGATCAAATTTTAATCTCCTAGAGAAAAAATAATCTCTAGTTTCTGTGCAGATCGCACTTTCTTGCATGGTATATTTTCTCAATTGTCTGTATGATGTCACAATAATCTACTTGAGATAACTACAGACTATAATCAAACAGAACACAGTTGAGCACTGATTTAATTACTGCCCAACACCAGCCTCTCCAGTGTCACTTGACCTTGAATACTGGAAAGAAAAAGGGACTTGCAGTTTACTACCACATCCTGCTTTGTAAAAGTATCGCTCTCACTAGGAGCTGGCCTAATCTAGAGGGGGTAGAGTCCACAAGTGTGAGCCATTCAGATGGACACTGAATGGGCATAAAGCTCACCACACTGCCTGTGGGAGGGGGTAGCAGAAGGAAGAGCACAGGAACTGCAGCTGCTGTCAAGAGACCCAAAGCTAAACACTTGTCCACCTTTACATGAGTATGCCACTGTGATTAGCCTCCTGTCCTAGAAATCACTCTCCAAATGCAGCTGTAATGAGCTAGTGGGAAGAACACTCTGTTTCTCTATAAATCAAATTGCAAGTTTAAAAAAACAAACAAACAAAAGTGTAAAAAAGTCAAGAAGGCAAACCCAAAGAAATCAAAGTGTTTCATATTTCAAGTACAGGAGTGAATATATTGCATTTATGCATCTAGCTTTAGAAACAACTATTACATTTGCCTTCAGAAACATTGACTAGATCTTCAAAGCTGTGTTAACACACAGATGATCTGCCATTAATTTTAATGAGAAAAGAAAAAACTTCAGACAGCTGCCAACAGTTCCAAGTAACCCACAGAGTATCTTGACAACAGAGAGACTGACTGAATGGGCATCCTTAAAGAATGTAATTTATGCTCATCAAAAGATTTAGCCTACAGCTACAAAGACAGAAACAAATTCAGAGCTCACACATTTTTACATTCAACTTCAGGTCATCATTCACAGACTCCTCACATGTTTTTGATCCACAACAAAGTTCAGAGAAACACAGCCAAGCTGAGAGAATCAGAATGCCTGCCAGAGATTCCAGTCCAAAGGCCAAATATGAGGGGTTTCACCCAACACCCATAATTCATTATTTTACTGAGCTCTTTGGAGTTCGTTTTTCTCTATAATTTTAACTAGGCTCCCTAGCAAGAAGTGAAATACATATCAGATCAAACTACTGATGCAGAAGGCTGAGCAGCAGCCTTGCTTAGACCAGTGAGGACAATGCACTCTGTCATGGCCATTTTGGACCCAAGTTTCCAGTCAGTGCAGCAAACCCTACACATGACTGTCTTCTGGCTGGCACATGCTGCCAGGCTGCTGAGGCCAAGAGGTGGCATCCCAGCTCCTCCCTGCAGACACACAATGCTCTGCACAACCTTGGTGGATGAATCTCTCAGACCACCCTGGTCTGCCTGGCTCACTGAAGCTCTGTGGTACCTTACCAGGCAAAGGAACAACAGTCTGACCAGCAAGATTGCAAAGCAAAAGCTGAAAGTCCAACCCCCTGCCCCGTTCTGAAACACAGCAAGACTAAAACAAATTACTGTTCACAGTTAAATGCATTAAAAAAGCAAATACGATCTTAGTCAAAGCAAATACTCAGAGTATTAGAGCTGCTTATGAGCTAACACAAGGAAAAACTTGTATTTAGAGGCTTCCTTCCTCTTAATTACTGGCTTGCAATGTAACTGCATCTACAGAGTACTTCCCCATCAGCTCTGCTCCACTCCATTGCCAAATCATCTTAAGAAGCACTATGCTCCATTAGCTTGCTAGCACCCAGAATGGTGCTACTTCACTCACTACAATCTTTTCCCACAGCTGGCTACCAAGAAAATTTCAGGCTTTTGAAAATTCTTTGATATCACCTCTGTAAATATAAGTGAGACCTTAAAGCCTCTCAACTGCAGAGAACCACAACCACTCTACATTCATTAAGTCCAACAGTTGTGCTGGACTTGTCTGGAGGCAAAATGAAAGATGACAGCTCTCTGGAAATGGGTAAGCATGTCTGAAATTGTTTGAATGCCTGAGTTATTTGACCATAATTACACATATTATTTCTGCATAAGGAATGCTTCTTAAAAATGAAGGTGTAGCAGAAACAACTCATTAGCAGAAATTCTAAGGAACAAGGAGGACTGAAGTTGCCAGCTATGCCACACTGTTGTCCCAAATGTGGGCTTGTCGCCCAGTGTGCAGTGCCAATGTATACACCAAGATGAGGTACTTCTATTTGATCACAGAATCTTCAAGGTTGGAAGAGACCTTAAGGATCAGCAAGTCCTGCTGTCAACCCATCACTGCCACTGTAAGCCCTAAATCACTAAACCATATCACAGAGTAAGACCTAGATGCCTCTTCAACATCTCCAGGGATGGTGACTTTATCACCTCCCTGGGTAACCCACTTCAATGGCTGATCACCCTAATGGTGAATTTTTTTTCTAATGTCTGATCTGAAACACCCATGTTTCAACTTAAGGCAGAATATTTAATATTTCTTTATTCTAATTTGTGCAAAGTAAGGAGCAAGGTGATAACCCACAAAATACTGCTAGCTCACCTATCATCAAAGGTTTATATAATTGATACATTTTAGCAAAGAAATCCAAGCTCACTGACTATAAGTTACATAGTTGTTTTATTAATTCTACTTTCTGTTGATTAAATGATTCTCTTGCTTCTCATGCTAATCATTCTGCATGCTCAGTACTTCTCTTGAGTTGGTGGGTTTCTTGAGTCAGCAGACCATGGTGGTGGGAATCTCTCCCTGACAGCATTACCTTTTACCCAGCTGGAACTGATCTCCCTGCAGTTGCTGAGTTGGCTCTGTTAGCTTCTTACTTACCTTGGGAGTTTTGCCAAATGTCCTTGTGGCCTGTAAATTCTGTGTCCTTTGTGCCCACTATCAGTAGTATATCCTTCTCCTCAAGCACTGCTAACCTCTATCCCTAGTCCTAAGATCACTGAAGCATGTTAAGTCCTAAATCTTAACATGACAATTCTGTCACCAAGCAATTTATCTTTCTAATGCCTGGACAGCAACATATCAATCCAAATACTTGCCTTGGTAGTGGTCTGCTTCCCAATATAAAACTTGCTCTTGCACACTCAATTTAACACCATCATGCTAACTACACAGGGAACAAAACCTATCTAGAGTAAAGCCTCTGCTGTAGTGTTAAATATTAAAATCCTTTTAACATTCCAAGTATTTGCCATGAGGTACTTCTGCCTATGAAAACACTGCTAAGCACAGAGTCTGGACCTTACTCAGAAGTAAGGTGCCAGCCTTGCACCACACTCCTGACCATCCATCTCAGATGTGGATGTCCCCTGCCAGGAAGTGATCAAGGCCAGTTTGGATGGGCCTTTGAACAACTTGGTGTAATGGAAGATGTCCTTGCCCAGGGCACAAAGTTTGACAAGATGATCTCCAAAGGTCCCTTACGGCACAAACCATTCTGTAATCCCAAATAAACCTGATGACTCACGGATCACTCAGCTTCTCAAGGACAATCTTAATGACAGCTTCTTTCTCCTCCCACTGGACAGCTATTGCCACACACACCTGGAACAATTGTTAGCAGCCTCCACATATGAACCTTCCTTTAGGCCTGGAGCTTTAAGGGAAATTGAAAATTTTTCCTGAACAAAGTTTTAATAATCTGACTGTTCATTAAAGAACCTCTGCCACAAATTTTCAGATGGAAAAATCAGATTATTTTCTGTAGGTACAAATGATGGATGTAGAATGTAATACCCAAGGTGAGTTTTTTTGATGCAGTTATATTTTCACCACTGCTGTGATAAAGCATGGAGCCACAGAAATAAACAGGTGGTAATGCACCTTTAATGAAAGCTTTACTGTCTTACAATAAGTCTAATGGCCAAGGGAACAAATTTCAGAGGACAACAAGTCTGCAAGTGCCACAGAGGCTGGTTACCCTGTTTCTAGTCAGCAAGATGCCAAACTGTGCACTGGCATGAGGCAAGGCATTTCCTGACTCATGAGATTACCATGGATGTTCTCTGCCACAGAAATAATTTCAAAAATCTGCAACAGGAGAACCAAGACTAAAATGTAATTCCCAAAATGCCTAATTTTGATCAAGCACATTGGAATTGGCAATCAAATTAAAAAAGCACCATCACCAGCTCTAAAGAAAACAAATTTACAGAATGCATGTCCAAGAAACAAAACACAATTCATGTTTTACATTACATTGACAATAATGTAAAAATTAAGAACCTCTATAGCACATTAAATATTATAATAGACAAAACAAAGAGGATGCAGAGGCTCTCATCTCAGTCAATACAGCCAGCCCCAGCTAAGCACCCTTGCCTGTTCCCCCTCCCATATAAAAACATCACGGCTGCAGATTTTTTTGTGCATGACACAACGTGACTAGAGAACCTTCTGCACACACCACAAACCAGAAAGCTGGGTTATTGAAAATTAAAATTGAGAAGTTATAACCATCTGCATGATTCTAAAGAAATGAGTTGTGGTGCATTACAGAAAGTAATTTGACTTCTGTACTATGTAACACTTGAGGCCAATATTATTAAAGACTAGGATTGTGTTAACTTTAGATTTCTGCAGCAAAGACAACTTTACCTGTGAAACAAAATGCTGCAAGTCTCTAATTTGCCTTTTGAATCAGAAAGAAAAATAAATAATCTAAACAACCAAATATGCAATATCAACAATAAAATCATCCTTGTACTCATCCTTCTGACTCACTCTTTCTCATATTGTTAACTAAAATAAGGCATCTGCACAGCAAGAAGAGGTCCTAAGAGAAAATAGGAACTACAATAGAAAATATCCCATGATAAAACCACAGCAATTCATTTGATATCCACAGAAGGAAATACACTGTGAACAGAATATTTTGTTATCAAAAATACAAAAAACATAGGTAATTTCAGCTTCTCTTATTAAAATCTGATATTTGGAAGGAGGAAATCAATGTTTACTATGGGGGCGAGTCAATATTTATGACCAAATGCAGCTTGCTTTGGGAAAAAAATCCTGAAAAAACCCCCTAAAAAACACCAACCAACCAATCACACCCACATAAAAAACTCTAAGTAAAAATCCAAACAAAATCCCACACAACAGAAAACCACAAAACTTCCGAACTGGTTTTCATTGATTACAAAATTAAATTTTCAAAGAGCATCTCAGCATAAACTACAATGAGTCTTGCACTGTCACATACACAGTGCATCTGGCAGTACAGCTCTAGGGTAGGTCACTGGTGCTGTACCACAACCTATACACATCACCCAGCCACTGGAAGAGCTGAGCAGAAGGAGATGAAGCAAAATTATCAGCCATCATGGGGTTAGCATACTGTGCATATTTGGAGAGTTAGAGTGTTTAGTTTAGGTTTTCCCTGATGTCAGGATTCAAATCAGGCAGTCAGTCAAAGTATCCAGGGAAGCAATAAACATGAAGACTCTTCAAGGGCACCTATCTTGCTCAAGTCAAGATTTAAGTTGTACTTCTGTGCATTAGTGTATTCCTTTTAGAGGCTGCATACGTACACGCTCATGGCTGTCAAGCAGCGTAAGCTGATGCACTAACATCATACCTTCAGACCCAGAAATGCTGCTATTTGAAACAGCAGGTATCCATAAATGAGATATTAAGGAAGTACTAAGTCTACTTGTAAACAAATAATTCCACTGTCCCTTTAATTGGCCAAATAAAGCCCAGAGAGAAAGGGTGAATAAGCAGACACGTGACAAATAACGAAATCATTCACGAGTGCTGCTTCCCCCCAAGCGGCCAGCGGGTGAGCACATTGACTAAGACAGCTCCATTGAGATGCATCCGCACATGCCACATTTGGCAGAGGCCATCACGAGGAATTTCCACATAAAAAAATACCAAAAATGCATTCTGTTTGGAGAATTTCACTGAGGGACAGGGAGACTAAAAGCCTTTGTCTTAAAATGACAAGAATGCAAAAAAATTTTTAAGACTTCAGGCTACTGTTAGCTTTAATATAGGCACAAGATTACCAAGAAAAGCTTTTAAAAAAGCAGTTTCTGCACACTGGTGTACTGTAGCAGTTTTTACAAAGTGAGAATATGACATCATCATAGTAGTGATGAGGAATTTGTATAATGACTTGGAGGAATTTTTTTTTTAAAGACCATATATTACTGACATTCTGGGAAATGAAACAACTATTTTTGTGATTCTAACAAATAAAACTAAAAGCTAGTTAGAAAGTTTCCGATAAACATTCAAGAAACCCCACAACTTGCTATACAATTATCTAAGAGGTTTGGACAGATGGACAAACATCTTGCAGCATATGCAAAGTTTAAAGAAACCATAATAAACTGTCTATTCTTGTTGTCCATGTAAGTCAATGTCTATCTCGCCTTCAAAGCCATCACGGCGCATCTTGTTCCACAGGGCATCCAGGCTTTGTAAAATAAGTAATTATCTTAAAAGGACATCTGCTCTTCTGGTCCATTAGGTTAGCCAAGTTTCTTGTAAAATGAGAAATTAACACTACCTTTCTGTACACCATGATGCTCTCTGAACCTACTCAATCAGTTCTGGTCCTTTCTTATCTCTTTTTGAACGTTTTCATGCACAGGTATCTGTCTCTCACCAAGCCTCACTGGCTGTCTTTTTAGCAAAGAGATGACAAAAACTTCCTCTGTGTTAGGGATAGTACCTGTGCTTATTTTATGCAGCTGGTGAGCTAGATTCACCATTGCTAAAATGCCCTAGATTTTGTTCCTGATTTTAAATGGGTGACAGGCAAACTGGAGCCTCAAGCTGTGTGCATCTGAACCCAAATTCATTTTTCCTAATACACAGCAATAATTTTACCAGTCTGAAGTAATCTAACATCTACAGGTTGCTACTGCCCTGGAAACACCCAAAAACATAACAAGCTAGAAACCGGACCATGACACTAATGCAATATCTAGTTCCCTGGAAAGAATCACTAAAGAAGAAATTCAGCTCTTTTCACAGCCTAGCCTTTCATGAAGAAAAAAGAAAGTTTTCAAGAGAGTTATGCATCTTCTAATCAGAAGCAACACCTTTGGGACGTTCTGGTAAGAAACCTCTGGCCTCTCATACTCTTGAGAAGGGCTGCTTTGCTTCTTGCATGAGGAAGTGTTGATTAAAATGAACATGTGGTAGATCTCATTCAACTTATTTACAAGGTATAACTAAAAAACTAAAGGATAAGGAGGGGGATGAACTGAGTGTACAGGAGAAAGATCAAAAGAAGCTTAAAAAGGACTGAGAAAGAGGTAAAAAGAAGAAAAGAAACAACCAAAATCAAACTAGACCTAACTCAGTAAGATTTCAACTTGCTAGCAGTGCAGTGGTACACTTTTCATGATGCCTCATACACAGCATTATCCAACTTTTTCAAAGGCCTCCAAATTTCACTTCAAGTTTGCATTAAGAAATGAACTTCTAAAAAGCTGAAGATGCTTATTGCATGCTAGATCCCCATACTGATGGGAACAAGACTCATAAAACAAAAGGGTGATTATGTTCAATTTCACTAAATGAGGCTGAGAAAGTCAAATTCCTACTTCAGTCATATGTACTTTAAAACAATATTGCCATGTTTTGCCCATGTTTGCTTTCTAAATCCCTTCCTTTCGAGATCTCCTCCTGGCACACCTTTGTCAAAATTTTCTTATGCTGAAACAGCTCCCCCTTAGTCTTTACAGACCATGGAAGACAAGTATTACACGCACATATGAACACACACATACACAGTTAGGTGTGAAATGCTGTGACTCTACACTTGTGGGCACACTCAGCACAGAGCAGCAGCAGCAGTGAGCCTTGCCAAGGGCCAGCCATTCCACTTGTCTGATCCCAGCGTCCACATTAAGCTCCAAAGGGAAATTTAAGCAACATCCGTCAGCTGGAGGAATGCAATCAGCAGACAAGAGGTGCTGAGCAGCAAGGGAGACTAGTAACGTACTGGCACAGAAGGGAGCTTTTCAGGATAAAAGCTGGGAAGCAGCAGAATAGGCTAGCATCTGCCAAGCTGCACAAACTAATTGTTTCACATAGTATTTGCTATCTGTACTGGAGTTCTGAAACACAGTACTGAAAAGTTGCAGTTTTTGATTGTGATGTACACAAATAATTAAAAAAAAAAAACAAACAATGATCACAACCCTGCAACCCCGAGGACACGCACACATTATTGGCTGGAAGAGGAAGATGAGAACACACAGAGATCATACTTGTTGGCATGACAAGGTCTCACCAGCAGATGTAATTCTTGCCCAAACTGTGTGAGTATTAAGGCAATGATAGTGAGGGGGGTTTGATAAGGGATACAGTCAGGAGAAGTCAAGGATAAACAGGGAGGTCAACTGTCAGTTCTAAATAAGGTAGAACGATGATTAAGAGGCAGAGGACTTTTACCTACAAATGCGAATTTGAGGAGATCTTTAGAAAGCTTTTCTTAGAGCAAGTGTTCCTCTGATACAGTCATATTTGGTAGGCTTTTTTTTACCATTGCAAAAGCTTCATGGTTGCAAAAAATGGAGTAAAAAATAACTTGCCACAAAACAAACAACAGTTCTTGGTTCTATTAACACTGCAATAAAAGAGCTGACTTTTCAAAAGGCAGCATAATCAGTGTTTTGACCTTTTCAGCTCTTTACTCAGGAGAGGATGGGAGCACTAGGCAATGCTACCCTGCAATGTAAGCTGTGATGCTGTCTCACTCCCTTCAAAACAGATGTCACCACCATGCTCTGTTAGCACTTAGCCTTAACACTTCTGTCTGACACCCAAGAAACAGTATATGATGATTCCCTACAGTTTCATTCCCTTGGAAGCCGAGGGAATGGGGTCCCTAGGATGTTACAAGCATCCCAAGGGACTCCCAGAGTTCTGTAATGAGTCTTACAACACACACTGAGAAGTGGGAGTCCTAATGAAAACCAAACCATAGCAAAGGCTGGTATCTATACTCACGAGCAAATACAGTATTTTCTTTTCACAATGGCATCACCTAGCTGGGGAACAACCTTTCAAGTACTCACACATATGCTGTGAAAGACAAACTCAGTAGTTCTACTGAAGTTAGGTTTTTTCTCATAAACGTTCCTTTAGAAAAATTACAAAATATATTTTTCACTAAACATGGTCACAGAAAGATCTCTTGAGCACAAAAAATAATTTTGTTTATTCTGATTTTATCTCTACCATTACATGAAGGCTATCATCTTCATTCTTGATTTCTATCTTCCAAGAAGCTTTCAAAACAATTAAACACCCTCAGGCTGTGACTTTATACATGAAGGTCAAAGTGCAAAAAAGACTTTTTAATGAAAACTGTCCAATTAGTCAGTTGATTCATCTAAGCTGCATAGAAATGTGGCACCACTTTCTAACAACTAGATCTCTGAGAGGAAAAATGGAAAGCAAACATACTGCCCTCTGCATCAGTCTATCTACAGCGCAGCACAGAAGGAAGTTATGGACCGAGATTTTGTGATTTTTATGATTTTGTGTTTGCACAAGAGCATACTGGCTACAAGTACCTGGTCCATTTACACACTTCTAAATGCCATGTTACATAAAAACATATAACTGCATAACACAGCGGAACAAAGTGCCACAACTCAGTTTATTAGCATTTGCTAAAATGAAGAGATAGACAATGAACCAGGTTACCCAACCTTCTCTGAATGTTTACAGACATTTCTAACACAGCTCTCAGCTCCTTGTCAAAATCATGTCTGCAATGATACAGCTCTTAAAATCCTGCCTCTTGCCATGCTAGGGCATGGTAGAAGAAAACTGTGAATCACAAAACACCCCACTATCTATTGAGCATAAATACTTTGTTAGGCATGGTCCCCAGGCCAAAGGAATAAAGAGGCTCCCTGAGTCCAGTCTGACCATACATCTAAGATTACCAAGTGATCAGCTGCAGGTGCTGCAGGGGCTGGCTGTACTCAACCCTTTCCTCCACACACTGCTGGTACTTTCCTTACATTAAGCAGAGCTTGTTGGGCCCACCTATGAAAGAGCTGAAGCTCTGCTGAAAAAACCAATCACCCTAAAAAGCTGAATGGAAGCATTTTCTGCTGGGTTAACTTTTTGAACTCCACTGGCCAGTAACAACACAAGGCAGGCAGCAGAAATATGAGCCTGGAACACAGGGAGGGAAGCTGAACCAGCTTGCTAGTGGATCAGCCTTAGCTATCTTGTGAAATCTCACTCTGAGAAAGCAAGGACAACTAAGATCTAACACCCATTGAAAAATGAGTACCATCTCTTAAAGATTAATGAGAAAACCCTCGAGCTAAGTCTCAGAGCAACAGGAAGACTGTCTATATTCCTGGACTCAAGACTGTGAGGCTCTTTTGTCAGTGTAACTTCAGTCACACCAGACATGCGGAAGACAGACACAGATAGATAAAAGCATATTATACTTTCTGAGTTCACGCCACTCTAGCTGCAAAAACCCTGTGGTGTAGACTACACATACTTTCATTAAACAGATTTTAGTAGCCAAGCCCCTGCTCACTCATAGAAGTGGCTTCTGTATGCTGATGCTTGCCCTGCCGTTATGTGAATTATAAAAGGGGCTCATTAAAAGAAAAACTGACTTTAAGGGACAAATTCTCTCAAGGTGCACATGGTGAACAGCAGTCTCCTCTGGCAAAGAGCATCTGTGAACAGCTGCTATTACTTGAATACAGGTTTCTCACATATGCTTTTGCTGCTCAGAGAGCAAACTGTGCATGAGACAGAGATGCAATGGCCAAGTCCCCCATATTGCTCGTATCCTACTCTGCTCTTCCAATTTCCCTGCAGCTGCATCGAGGACACCTGCAAGTGACCAACGCTGTACCACATTAATACCACGGACAAGGACAGCTTCTCTTGCAGCACATGTGAAGCTGCTCCCTGTACTCTAGGGAACTGATCAATAGAGGCAGCCTTTGCTCCTTGCAGAGCGCTGTCAGGCTGTGGCACAACCGAGCGCAGGTTTACAAGGCAACACACCCAAGACCTGTAACTAAAGTTACGGTCCTCGGGCACAAAGCAGCTGTAACAAAGTTCATGTCATTACCCGAGCGATCATCCTGATCCTTGTTGAGAAGGCAGGCTGACACTTATCAAACGCCCAGAAACTCTGGGGCAAAGCAGGGCTCGGCAGATCCCTCTCACCAGGGATACAGGCGAACGCAGTGAGCGGCCAGAGGGCTGCCACTGCCGCAGAGCCGCCAGCCCACCACCGGACCCGCTTCCCTCGCTCTCCTCCCAAAAACTGAGCCCGAGTCCGAGCAGGCACTACCCTGCACTCGAAAAGCAGAGACACGCTTTACTCAGATTCAAGAGAGCATAAACAAACTGCGAAGAAGGAGCGGGTGCTGCCGAGCATCTCCGCCCCGGGAATTCACCTCCCGAGTGGCTGCCCGGGCAACCGGCTGGTACCGGGCGGAAACACTCAAAGTTGTCCTGGCGCTTCAGAGCCGCGCTAGCAGCGGGGCAGCCGTGCTGCGCAACGAGATGCGGCGGGCGCGTGTGCGTGCGCGAGGTAAACAAAGCCCCGCCGGGCAGCCCGCAACGTCCCCACCCGCCGGGCGAGCGCGGCCGAGCGCCGGGCCCGCTCCGGGCAGCACGGCCCGGCCCGAACGGCACCTGCGCCCGCCATGGGCGGCAGCGGAGGCCGCGCTCGCAGGGCTCTCACCCACCTCGTCGCCCCACTTGAGCACGTCCTTGTGGCGGTCGCGCAGGGCGCGGTAGATGTGGAGGAACTGGAGGATGCCGTGCCGCCGCACGTGCTCCGCGTACCGCCGCGTCTCCTCCCAGCTCAGCGGCGAGCCCTGCGACAGCAGCCCCATGCCGGCCGGGAGCGAGGCAGGGAGGCCGAGGAAGCGAGCGGAGCCGGAGCGGAGCGGGTGCGCTCGGTGCCGCGGCGGCGGGACCGAGCCTGGCGCCGCACGTGACGGCGGCCGCGCGTCAGGCCGTGACTCAGCACTTTCCGCCGGCAGGCGCCGCCCCCGGCGCGGGGCTGAGCGCGGCCTGTGGCCCCGCCGCGCTCTCGGCGCGGAGCCGCCGGGCAAGGAGCGGGCGAACGGCCCCGGGGAGGCAAAGCCGGCCGCCGGCAGCGACCGTGAGCGCCGCTGCTGCGAGCGGCCGGCCCACCGCCCGGACCCGGGGGAGGAGGCGCCGCTCGCCCGCGCCAGGCGACATGGCGGCGGGAGGGTGTCCCCGGCAGGACGGGGCGCGTCTGGCCGCGCTGGAGCTCCTGAGGGAAAGGGACCCTCGTGGGGCTGAGAACGCCAAAGTAAAGGCCCCAAAGCGCGGACAGCGAGCGAACGCTGCTGTGTGTTTCACAGATCAGAGCAGTGAGGGAAAACGCGATGCTCGGAGGGGCTGGGCTGAAATCCAGAGAGGTCACACCTCATCCCCCACAGATCCTCCTGTGCGTCTCTGCGGCTGCGGAACCCGCACGTTGTGGGGTCAAGCGTAAGCCCAGCTCATGAAGATGCTGAAAATGAGTTTGTTACCTCGAGGGAATTGCAACAGCATTGTCTCAGGAAAGAGGATATGGGGGCATGTCAAGGCATGTATTTTACATTCGATAAAAAGTAGAAGGAAGGCCTGTTAGTGCTAAGTCTTTGCTAAATGAGGAGACACGAGGCTGAACGTTAACACGAAAAGTTTTTCCCTGCTGAGAAGCAGAAATTCATTACTCCTGGACCCTCATTGTTACCTTCACAAAGCTGATCATAGGCCGCAGGGACAAGCAGGGCTGGTTTATGATAAACCAATGCTTTGAGAATCAGCAAGGTATTTAAATTGTGATATAGCCCACTAGTGGATGAACTGTATTATTAGATATTTCATTAACTGAATGACTATACTTACAAGAACTGCTTAATTGTCTTTATTCCAGGATATGAGGTGCCTAAAGGGTAGAATAAGCTCCCAAGATAATAGAATAACAAAACTAAAATGCATTAGTGGACGATACCAAATATTGAAGTAAAATGACTCGGAAGTATTTCAATGATGTAAATTTCTACTCAAAGGGCAGCACTGACAGAACAAGCAGTAATCATTAGAATTAAAATTACAAACTATTTATAATGAGCTATTTTTAAGGAGCTCATTATTTTTAAGGAAAAAATGGTGGTTTTGCCTGAAATTGTACAGGTTGGCCTGATTGAAAGCAGTGGTGTTGCTGGTACTGCAGTAGGTCTGGAGATGGCTGGTTGACTTAGTTTGAAAGACAATAAAACCATATTTTATTCTAGCTAAAAAATCCCACAGCCTTTTTAATTTTTGAAACATCAAGGGACCAAAAGTGTCACACTTAGCAATAGCAGTCTGATGAGGCATATGCCTCATGTGAAAGCCAGGTTGTACTTTATTTCAGATCTAAGGGGTCAAAGCCTTGCATGCTTGAGGGCAATTGCACCAAAATATCAAGATTCCGTTGGTGCCATCATGCTGCCATCCAGTCTCAGCTTTTCCACAGCTTTGAGTAAGAGCTGAAGGACCTGAGGAGTCCTGGCCTGACAAGTAGCACCTGACAGCCAACAGCTGTGTTAGCCCCTTTCTGGCTCTTGGGGCAGTGAGTCTGGGTCCGGAGCAAATCTTGTATCAAATCAAAGTTAATATTGTCATCTCATGAATCTGAACCAGCCTGTCTGTGTTGTTTAGGGTCCATGCTCTCGGTTCACTTGGCTGACAGCAAGAGCCTTGTATTACTGAGAAACTTTTCTGCAAGAATTGGATATTTGGTGTAATCTCAGCTGCTTTGAGTGTGCTCATGTATCATGCACTGTAAACATTTCCAGCAACATACACAAAATTTTGAAATTAAGATCAGTTTTATTATATTGCAGGCTGCTATTATGCAGTCTGTACTCTACAGCTGACCACTAATTCTACTCTTTGACACACAATTAAAGAGCACATTTTCAGTGTCTTGTCTTTCTCAGTATTTAAACTCAACTCATTTTTGTGTTGTTTTAGTGCCAACATCTGCTTTATTTCCAGTCCTGTGTCCTTAGTCTTGTCAACTATAGAGCTAATGCATTATTTATAACAGAAAATCAGAGTATTTTTCTTTTGCACCAGTAAAACTGATGAATATGTAAACTCTTTTCTCACACTGCAATCTCTAGCATAACAGTGTGACAAGTCAGCTCTATTTATGAAGTGTTCACCACCTTTAGCTGAAGCTTTTTCCCCTCTAGTACTAATGTATGTGTTTGGACAGTGTGGGGTGATCCATAGTGGAGGACAAAGCCATTCTAAAGTTGACAGCATCACATGCAGAAATGCTCATTTGCACATCACCTAAAGTATGACTTCAAGACAAACCACCATTGTATGATATCTGCCCGCATGCTTAATGTTGTATAATTATTTCCAGTGCACTGAGTATCATGTACAGTTATTTCCAGTACACTTAATATGAAAAAAATGCTTCTCTGAACATACAGGCAGTACTTTGGATGATGTTATTAATTTTCTCTGTACCCATATCCCCAGCCCCAAGGCATAACTACTTTTTCTGAACAGTCCAGAGGAAATCATTGAGGGAAAAGGCTGATGTACCTGTAATTTGGTAGGTTGATCTGGTAGGAGGAGAATACGTGACTTGCAACTTGCACAGGAAGGAGCTGTTTGACATGTTGCTGCCTTTCTCCACAGAGGATAACTCACTTTGTGTTTTGTATAGCTACAAAGCTATTCAAATCAGCTGCCACTAAACCTAAATAGAGTAGCTTGGCTCTTTGAGAATATACCTGCTGAGAGAGATGAAAGATATGTAGGCTCATAGGTGAGGCCACTCCTACAGAATCCTTTCTTCTACTGGCTGTCATTAAAAGTAATAAGTAACGAGCAGATGTCTTGTGATGAGGCTGTTATTAGAAGGAAGAAAGAAAGATTTGTTTTACTTCATGAATCATCTGCAAAAAAATTTTAAAGCAGCTTTGTTCAAGGTGATTATTGAGCTGACATTGCTGTATATTGTGTTATTCTCTGAGTGAAATGAGAAGACTTCAAATGAAACAATCTACTTCCAAAGTTTTGAAATGGTATATTTGGTAGAAGTTTGTTTTTTTTTGTTTGTTTGTTTGTTTGGTTGGTTGGTTTTTTTTGGGTTTTTTTGGGGTTTTTTGGTTGGTTTTTTTTTTTTTGTTGTTGTTTTTTGTTTTTTTTTTTTTTTTTTGTTTTTAAGATCAAATTTTTTATGCTTCCAGGACTATAATTTATGATATGCACTTGTGTCCAGTATAATTGACTCAGGTGAGCAGCAGATGCAATAACTGCTTCCTTTTGAGTGAGAAGGCCTCCAGACATTTCCTGAGGCACTAGAGAGATCTGTGCTCAGTCAATTATTTCTTGATGCAGAAAGTCTTGCTGACTAGCAACTTGGATTAAATGATCTATGTGGGGGGAGAAGAAAGTTAGGACACTGAAAAGATTCGAGGGAAGGGTCTTCTGATGTATCTTCCAGTTAAAGTCTTCCTGGTTTGCATTGAGGAATATAGCTAATGGGGACTTCTGGTCTTACTAAATGTGCTTATTCCTCTCCAAGCCAACTTCTCAATTAGTGTATGAGAGGCACTGTTGTGGCTCCTCGGTATTGCTTTAAAATTTCTTTTTCTTGCTGTTGCCTGATGTAGAAATGACTGTAGTGGCATTATGTCACGAGCCTAAATGGTGCATTTCTAGGATTTCTTTTTTTTTTGGTGGATTTTTATTGATAACCATTGATTTTGAGGGTTCAGAATTGTGTATTTCAGTCTATAGTTTCATGCATTTGTGTAAAAACTGAATATAATCACATTGGTTTACCACTTTGGTCTGTATTAGCATGTTCCTTTTGCTAGGAACTTGAATTTCTCATTTCTGAATAGCCCCCATATTCTTTTGCTATGTCTGTGGACAGGACAAGATTATGGTGCCTTGACTGACTTGGGCATATCTAATCATGCCACGAATGCTGCTGGCAGTAATAGCAGCTGTAGTGTGAATTATTCTGTGTGCACATTGATGAGCTGTTCCCTCTCAGAGTGGTCTGGCATGGTGACTGATGCCTGTTGCATCCTGTTCACCTTTTTCTCCTGCCACCACCAGTTCCCTTGGAAGTGCACTCTCCTACCAGTTCAGCTGTCCCTGTGTCCAGATCTGTCCTAAAGAGGCACTTTGATGACATCCACAAGACACAAAGTATTCCAAAGAAAGCAAGAACTTCCAAATTATTTTCCATTTTCTTTCCAGCATCTTCTAGGATGGAGACCCTTTATTATAGGATTATCTTTATATTCTTTTCCATAGGTTGGCCTGTGGGGTTTTTTTTTTTTATAGGTAGATAACTGTGTAATATAAAATAAAAGAATGCCAGGTGCTCAATAGCAAAGCTGAAGGCTACCTTTACATTCTCTCTGCATGCTGAGTTGTTGTCTGTGATGCATGCATCACTTAATTCACTGTGAGTATCTGAAGCAGTGAAATTCTTCTTTAGACATAAGACAGTGGCTGAGTGCAAAGTCCTTCCAAAGATTCTGTTGATGATTAAGCTTTACAAAAGCCTGAATTCAGAGTGTGCATCTTCACAAAGCGACTGAGTCCCTTGATTACTTGAATTGCCACCACAGGCGGGACTGTATGTGTGTGCACTTTTATTGCACACGTGTATCCTCTTGAAGGACAATAGGCCAAAAACTCCTGATTCCATCATCCACATCTCCTTAAAAGCATCCACAAACCCACAAATATTAGTTGAATGTGGGTTGGAGCATTCAAAAGTTAGTTGGAAAGTTAGTGTTTCTCTTTAGCAGCTGTCTCATCTTTCTTGCCATACTTAAGCTGTAACATATTTTTCACACAAATTTTAGCAGCTAAGAATAAAATACTGATCCTTAGTGGAAAAAGAAAGGTAGAATTCACTGCAGTATAACTTATAGTTTCTGATGGGAGTAGTCAATATTTATAAGATTGCTCATTATGTAGGTTTTTGGTCAGGTTACAATGAACCAAATGTGAATAATCCTCTTGTATTTTAAAGGGCCATATCTCCAAATCTTTAATTACAAAGTGTTTTCATTTCTTCTACTTCATATTGTGTATTGATTTTATATGGAGTATTAAGTTCTATTGAAAACTTGAAAATTACTGGAAATGCATTCTCCTTGTCTCTATGAATGAAATTGGTTGGTTGGTGGTTTTTTAAAGAATTTAGACAGAGATGAGTGCCAAATCAAAACAGTAAGAAGAAACCTTGGCAAAAGAGAGCATTTAGAGAGAAACTCAGTATTTGCTATGACATACTCTTTGAAGGTTGCTGTTAACACCATTCATACCTCCTAGGTATTTCTACCAGATCAGGGTGGAAATTTCCACTTCTCAGGGTCACTCTTCCAGAGGCAAGTTACAAATGTTTTGGAGACTCCATTTCAAAGAGAAATCAGACATGATAGTGAAAATACCTCTTGTGAAATTTCTTTTGGTGATACAATTTTAAAAGTTGGCCTATTACTTAGAGATACAGCACTTGTAATATGTTGCTGTTATTTATAGCACCTCTGAGGAGCTGGCAAGTGGTCTTGTATACAAGTAGACAAGCAGAGGAGCAGAGATGTCAGGCTGCTGTATGAGGGATACAGAAGGATTAATTTAAATACCTGAAATAATTATTGCTTACTTTACCTTTAGACCCCCAGCTCTAGGGATTGATGCAGTTGTCTTTGAGTAAGACCTCAGTTTCCCATAAAGCCTGCCATGGAATTACTGCATAAGAAACAGTAGTGACAGCTGGCAGGGATGCTGGCAGTGGAGAGTGACACTCCTGCCTGCAGGGAGAGTCAGCCTGTGGATTGCAGAGGGCTATACAGGCAGGTACACAGCTTCCCTCCATGCTGTGCCCCACTGCTGTGCCCCCCTTCCAGCAGGGACCCCCAGGCAGTGAGCTGGGCAGTGGTTTGTTAGAAATGGTTCTTGTCCTGCTCTCTCTCATCTAACTGCTTTCATCTATGTAGCTAGTAGGAGCCAGGAACTGGTTAGTGGCATCCCTGCCCTGTGGCAACACTCATGAAACAGCATATTGGTGGGCTAGAACCCTGAAAGACATTTAATACAGAAACACCAGTGCCTGAGAAGTGGAGGGGAGAGCACTGGGTCAAAGACGACTGTTGAGAAGGTCAGGGCTGCTGAGGGAAGTGTTGGTCTGAGCAGTATATTCCCTGGCAAACCCCTGATGTCAGACTCAGAGATGGATGGTGACCCACTTACTTCCCTGTGTAGAAGGTCAGAGGAGCTGGTAGATTAAGTGTGTACTGTGTCCTCACCGCTTTTTAGACTTGTTTCCTTGGGAGGGCTGGCAAACCATATTCTCATGACTGTTCACCAGCTGATATTAAATCTATTATGAAAAGTAAGAAATGTATGTTAAAAGCTTTTAAAATAGTGATACATTTCACATAATCGAGTATGTATTTCTAGCCTTGCTTTGCACAAGGTTCATGTTTCAGTTGCTTGTGTTCCCTGTTTCAGCTCAAGCTCTCCAATATATATATGCATAATAATAATATATATGCATTCAGGAGGATTTTTACTTCAAGTATGAAGAAATAGTTAAACCTGAGCAGGTGAGGTAAGAGTTGGAACCCAAACCATGCTTCACATTACCAAATTCCCCAAGGCTCCCTTGTTCTAGTATTTGAGGTTTATAGAAAATAAGTGCCTGGTTTCTTTCCTATGCCTGTAAATGATTATATGCCTCACATTTCTAAGCTCTCCTAATACTGCCAGTAACAGCAGTACAGCCTCCACGTGGTAACCGAGTTGTTCACATCCGTAACTTCTTTAATCTTTGTCCAAATTTCCATTTCTGCCAAAGAATGCATCAGGCACCAAGATAAGACTCAGGGAAATGTAACCCTTGCCCCAAGTAACCTGTCATGAACTGTAATGTTTTATCACAAGAACTGTACTTTGCACAGTTGTGTAAAAGAGCAACCATCTGCCTGCCAAACCTGCAGCTCTCCCAAGCTCTGTGGCGCTGACACCGGGATTGCCAGGTTTTGCCTGTCGGATTAGCTGCTGCCAGCTGGTTCTTTCCAAAGCCCTAGCTGTTGGGTAGCAGCACCAAGGCAGCATTGTTGGGTTTGTGCCCTGCACTGATCCATGCTTGGTACAAAGAGGCAGAGAAGGCTGCAAGGTTCCCTCAGTGCAGGCTGTTGGGGACATAGAGCAGCAGAGCAAGAAGGAAGAACAGCAGCTACAGACTCTAAAAGATTCCACGCTTAAAATAATTCAGTCTAATGCTGGTTATAACCTCCCTTTTAGTGTACATATGTGTGCAGGTTTTGGTCATGTGCATCATCCCCTGAGAAACCTTTGTTCATTTAAAATTCCTCATTACT
>NW_026612907.1:0-25000 GCF_029582105.1 Oenanthe melanoleuca | reverse complement strand
AAACAAACATGGAACACAAATTATGGAAAAAATAAAGACAATTTTTCCCAGCAGATTAACATTCCTCCTCTTTTATTTGGCAGACTTTTTCCAGCTAACAAAACTTTTGATTGCAGTCCCTTCATCAGAATGCATGCAGCTCTGTACTGACACAGCTGTGGAGTGGCTGGATAAAATCTGATTTCTGAATGCTGACAAGGATATAAGTGTGCAGTTTCAGAGCTTGGACTGATTTCCAGGATGTCAGCTGAATTTAACTACTCTGTGTGGACAGTGTCCACAAAATGTTCATAAGAGCTGTTGCCATATTGCAACAATACCTCTAGAAATGACTGTAGAAGAGCTTGTTCTGCTGCTGAGCTAATGCACTTCATCCAAAGAAACCTGCTTTAGGGATTCATATATTACATACTTGTGAAAACTGTCTGACATCTGCATTATGTATTATCTTTATTCACACTCCAGGACATAATAAATAAATAAGATCCTTATTTTGATAAGTTTTTAGAGAGGATTATTTAAAGAGATTTTTAAATTTTTTACATTTTTAAAGATCCATTCCATTGTAATCCTATGTTAAACTTAAATATTTAAAAGGATAGAGCATGGGCACCTAAATGTGGTAAGGCAGAAGAGAGAGATTTCCTAGGAACCTTTCATATTGAAATAATTCTGGGAAAACTCTTCGTCTTGCTCAGTGTAACTTCTGAAATAAAAGTTATTTCTCCAGAGAAAAAAAGTTGTCCCTTATTATCTTTGTGGTTTGTAACCATTTATGCTGTGATTTAGTCCTATACATTGCCTTTCTCTATGGTCAGATCCCCTTAACTTTTAAAGGTCTTTAAACCTGCCTTGATGGTGTCCTGGAATACTGTGAGGTGGTGACATCACATACCTCATCCCTAACCATGCAGCTTATGGAGGTAATACTGGGAATTTAACTCTTTGGGAATTTTAAGGATTAATGATGTTTTTAGTATTCTTCTATTCTAATTATGAAGCAGTGTTCTAATTAATACAACACTAGCTGACACTTTCCCTAGAAAAATATGCATTGTCCTGGGAAGAATTCAAGGGAAAAGGGAAATTATCTCATTCTCAGCTCCCACTCCCCTCAGAGAAATTTTTAACAGCTGAGCATTTCTTCCTGAGCTAGGTTGGCCTCCACCCCAAAATGTTCAAATCTTAGATAGGGAAGGAAAAACAAAAACAAAATGTTTTTATTACTCTCCTGAATGGATTGAGCACAGATCAGGCTCCCTAGGTATTTAGGAAGGGAGATACTAAGCACATATGTTAAGAACTCCACCCACTTTCAATAAGTTGATGGGAAAAATGTAAACCTCTGAAACCTCAGGTCTCATAAGAATTGAGGTCAGGAGTTAGGTGCAAAGGAAAGGGAAGAGCTCACAAGACTAGCCAAACATTTCTGAATGCCAGTAGTGTCTAAGTGTTCCTTAAGAAATCACAGACAGGAATGGGTCTATGCCTTCAACAAAGGGTAAAAAAAGAAATGTAATTGGGTAATTACAAAACGACATGTTGAGATGGGGAACAGCACCATAACTTCAGAATGCATGTTAGTCTATGCCTTCAGGGGTGATGTTTTTTCCTTCTCAAAATCAGACAATCTTTTCCAGAATTAAATATCCCTCCTGTTTTATTCTCAAAGTCACAAATTTGAGTAGGCTTCCTTTCTAGTCTTTTGAGATCTTGTTTTCTTGTCAGCTAAAGATGTTTTGTGAAAATGTCTCTTTAATTTCTTCCCTTTCTAGCATCTTTCATGTCTCAAAGTTAGCTTTCTCTGACTCTTCCTCTAACTGAAGAGTGGAGCAGAATCTGCCAGTTCTTTGTACAATGTCTGTTTTCATATTTGCTTGTTTGAGTAATTTTCTCGTCAGAGATTCTGCAAGGTAAGGTTGCAGGTGTAGGATAACTTGAGTTACCCCAGGTTGTAGTGTGCAATGTCTGAAATGTTTTGTTTATTCTGGCAATTGATGATGTGTTTTTGCATCACTAAATCTGCTGTGGTAGCCCTTTCATGGGATGCAGGGTGACATTTTCTTCAGAAGTGACTGCAGTGCCTGTCTCATTTTAAGGTGCTGTGCAGCTAGCAAGCTGTGTTACTGATATTTCACACAGCTCTGCCAGGCTGTTTATCTGCATGCCCTCTGCTGCTCCAGAGCCAGCCTGATGAAAAGTCACCTCTGGGCTGAGCTGCTGGTGGGATGCCAGGCACTGCCCTGTGTGATTCCAGCTCACATACCTGCCACAGTCCTGCTGGCTGAGCAGTCATGACTCGTGCTTCAGTGGGTGCTCTGCTTGGGTCTTATATTTCATTTGTACCTGCTCAGTTTTTAAATCTGAAGCACAGATGCCACAGGACTGGACTCCTGTGTTTGTGATCAAACTTCTCATACACGTTTTCAATGCCACACTCTGTTCAGATTCCCACTGTGCAGTTAAACTGCTCCTCACAGACATGGCTCACCAATGCATGCTGCTTTTCCACATGACCTGTCTCATGGATTGTCTTGTGGCATGTGACAGATAGAACATGTCTTCTTACTCAGTATTTGCCCCCTGCCCTCAGTTATATGTTGAATTTACAGGCATCAGCTATATTAGTAAACTCAAGAATGCCTGGCACTTTTCCTGGAACTGGATTCTCTGTGCTTGTATGCCTTAGGACAGTCCCAATAAAGAATTTAATGTGTTTATGGCATTCCCTGAACAATTCATTCACTTGGCCAGACAAAGTTGGCACAACTAAAGGCAGATTACTTACAACTCATCTGGTTTGAAGAGTGGCAGTCTATTAATAGACCTGAGCTGGACTGTGATAATTGTTCTCAGTTCCTATAGGTGTGAGTCACACGTTCTGGAGTTGGCATGGCACTTTTGTTCAGATGGCTGCAGCATCCTGCTTATCTTACTGTACCATCTATCCCCATCCATGTGCTTGGAAGGCAATGCCTGTGTGACTCAGAACACAAAACCTGCTCAGCAAAGTGATCCCTCAGTGTTCTGTGAGCATCTGGCAGCTCCCTTCACTCCTGATGAAACCCTACATACTGCCAAGTGAAAAGCAGAGCAGACTATTTTCCTATTTTTCCCACCAGTTTATTTTTCTTCTCTGGCTTGTGGAGAATCCTCGAGGCTAACACCTGGAAAGTCCTGTGTTCAGAAGAGGACAGACAATGATGTGTTCCCTGGTAATCTACTGGAATTACTGGCCTGTAATCTGTATCCAGAACCTGCATTTTTTGCTCAAGGCTCTGATCAGCTCAGAACCTCCCTCTAAAATCATCTTGGGAAATATGCTCTTACACTGTAAGGGCAAATTGTAAAATTGTCTTGCCAAACAATGACAACGGAGTGGGGGAAGGTTCTGGGGCACAGATCTACTGAGGAGCAGCTGAAGGAGCTGGGGTGATTATTCTGGATAAAAGAAGGCTCAGGAAGGACATTATCACTCTCTACAACTGCCTGAAAGGAAGTTGTTAACAGGTGAAAGTTTTCTCCCAGGTAAAATGTGTAAGAACAAGAGAAAATGGCTTCAAGCTGCACTGTGGGAGGTTTATATGTGTGTGTCATATAAACTGTAAATCACCTCAACACAGAAAAGGTGTACATAAATTCGAATTCTATATATGTTTACTCAATCACTTCAATAATGAAAAATGTGTTATAAGTGTTGCTAAGTACCTGATTCTGAACAAAAATATTGCACAAACTGTATCCTGTGAAACAAATCTCAGAATTTTCTACCATGACAAGCAATAATAAACCAATTATCTCTTTGCTTCTTGATGAACATAAATAGAATTCACACCCCTTACATGGCAAATACACACAAATATGAGACTGACATAAATTATTTAATAACAGAATGTAATTTTTGTCTCTCTCCCTTTACCTCTCTCTCTTTAATTCATCCTTTCTCTCTTCCCTTTCACCTCACCCATTTATTCAAAACATACTGTTGTGTGCTTATACAGTTGGCCAGAGACTAACATACCAATTTCCATGACAAGTGTGTAACTCACTGATTAAACTGAGAGGTTTTGCAGTTTTTGTGCATATGTAATAATTTATTGCTCACTTTCATGTTATATATATTCTTTATTTATAATTGAAATAAATTGAATGTCTAATAAAACTTTAGTCTGTCCCTGATGTTACAATCTTGAAATGTATATTTTGACATGCAGATGCCTAGAGTGTACAAGCCTGCATCTGAACAAGTTTATAGACAATAAAAAATAATAGACAATTCCACAGTTCAGTTTTTTCTCATGCTTGAAGTATGCAGTGAAGGTCTCATCTTTTGCTGCCAAAAGCCTTCAGCAAGAATACTAAAATCTTTTTGTCTCTCTTATATTGTCACAAAAGTTCTTCTGAGCACGTTTCTCACCAGAAGAAAATCCTTTGCCTCAGAACCCTCTTGGTTTTTTCACTGTTCTAAATTCAGCAGCTCTCCAGGGAAAATTTTAATAGTGTCCTTCTCCCATGCAAGTAGCTGGTGCAGAGGCTGGGGATGAACTGATTTCCTTAAAGTTGTTGGACAAATGACAATGTCAGCAAAGTCCAGAAGGACTCCAAGAGACAAAGGTCAGCTTCCCATTTTAGGAAAAGACTGAGGAAAGATCTTGAAGTTAGGAGCTTTTCCAGACTTCAGTGCATGAACACATCTGGCTTGTTACTGGCAGCTGAGACATCCTGATAAACTCCAAGACCTGCTGGGCAAAAGGTCCATGTGAAATTCATGAGTACTCCCAAAAAAAGTTTGGAAAATTGTCAGAAAGTTATACAATGGCCAAAGCCAGTCCTAATTCCCAACATGCTGTGATAGAAATGAAAAGATGTAATAATTTTATTGATAAAATCACATATATTGTTAATAGTCCAGTGGCTGATCTATGAACACAAACTAAAATGGTGACCAAGGGCAATGGGACACAGGGAATGTTCCTGTGTTGACAGCTACATTCATCTTTGTGTTGGCAAGGGATCCTTTGGGTGGTTGGGGTTTTTCCCTATTTTTCATGCAAGATAACACATTTAATTTCCCTTTACCAGATTAATTGTGTAGTTTAACTATTCATCTAGATGTCACTTTTACAAGGACAGTTTTATGTCAGATGTTATATCTAACTGGTAACAAGGAATGGAATCCATCTCTGGCATAAATTCTACCAGCTTTTTTATCTTGCAGCCTGAATAATAAAACACTTGCTCAGAACTCACATCTTTCTGATTAAAAAACAAAACACAAAAACAAAACAAACCAAACCCAAAGCTAAAAATCCAGACCAACAGAAATAGAACTGTTATCTCTAGCAGAAAAAGACATATAAATGAACTGCACAAGCAAAAAAGATTGGTTACCATATATTTGACTGCACTGAATTATGATCCAATATAGAAAAACCTGTTTTACTACAGGCCAAGTTCTGAACTGCTTTGAGTCTGTGAGGGTGTACATAGGAATCATAAGGGGGAGAAAAAAAGAGACAAGGCTTTAGGAGGGATAAATTCTGAAAGCCTCATTTCTTCATATATACTAAGGGCAAGAAGAGAATGCATATACAGACAGCTGAATATGATGCCTGTCTTAGAGTTACAGATCTGTCATAACAGGCTTACCTGAAAGGAATTATAGCTGATAATATCCAGGTCAACATCATGAAGGAGAGCTCTTCCCAAAAATAACATTACATGGCTGAAATACAAGTGGAGTTTCATAAAACAAGGGAAGGTGCTCAGTTTCATCATATTCTTAGAGAAGCCTCTCAGAGCCTCAATATGGAGGCAAAAGTCTTCTTTCTCCTTGTTACACATTTTCTGAATTCTAGACAAAAATGTTGTGTACTTTCACATTACCACTTTTTAAATAAACTGAATGCAATGGGCAACCGGCCTCTGTTATGATCTAATTTTTTGCAAAAAATATGTAGAACTATTTTAAAGTATTATCTAGTATAATAAATGCAATCTGAAGGCACGATCATGATTTTTTATTTGCAATAGTTTTGACAGCTTAGATGTGTTTTTCCATTATTAATTGATAAAGAATATGCAAGGGTGCTTAATTAATAAACCAAAGACAAGTTGCACTAGGCATTATAAAAAATGAGCTTATGCAAATAATGGTCATAGTTAAAATAAATTAAAAAAAAAAATTCTGATTTTTTTTTAAGTTTGGAAGATAAACTAAAAAGGAAATGATGTGTGAAAGTGCTCATGATAGCCTAAAAATACCAAACATGCATTTTCAAGAGAATGGAAATCAAATGCTCAGGTAAGGAAATAAAAGATCATAATTTAAGAAAGGGTAAAATTTCTATTAGGTCTTATGAAAACCTCCTTATTTTAGTGGTAGTTTAGCTCTGTAAGATGTTATATATGAAGGTTATGGAAATCATAACCATTTTAGTCACATATCAGATACCATTATGGCAAAAAAAATCCAGAATATTTAATGCAGAGAGACAGAATGCAACTTTTGAAGCTTTTGAAGTCCTATGTATTTTTGAAGTCCTATGCATTTCATTTTTCTTCTCATTCACATGAATCTTAGTGTGCCTTTACAAGATTTAGCTAGCTCAGTGACTTCTTCTTCCTCAAATAGTCTTTTTGGCTATCTACAAAGATCCTCATGATTGTTTCCCTTTCCTTCCTGAATGATACACTGAAATATTGTGCCATGTGCCTTAATGTAGGCCAGATTAGAACACATCTCTTTACTTGCTTTAAAGAAAATTACAAGGATTTGAGAAACTTTGTTTAGGCTGAGGATTTTAGTCTAGAGCCTCCAAATATGAGGTTATTCATTGCTTTTGACAGGATTCCAGGACTCAAAGGAGAGTCCAGAGTAAGCAAAACAATATTAAAAAAATATAAAAAAGAAAAATCAAGGCATGAAATTAGTCCAGATTAACTGATTCCTAGTTACCTCAGTATGCAGCTACTGATTTCACCCAGACTCAAAGTGATCATTCAAAATGGCTCTGAGCATCTGGAGCCACCCCAGTGTGCAGCAGGGCTGAGCAGAGTGCTCAAGCTGGGCTCTGAGGCTCTGGTGCAAGCAGGGGTGGGAGCCTGTCCCCTCCAGGAGATGCCTGGACCCCCCAAAGAGCTGTCGAGTGTGAAATTTAGCTTAGACTTATGTGGAAATATCCATGGCTGCTCTGATCAAGATTATTAGAAAGACCTTATGGCAAAAAATGTAAATATGAGCCTGACTACATCATGCTGGACAGTGAATACTGAGATTCTCTTAATTCATCCCAAGATTCTTAATTGTTCTTCAAATTTCTCATTGGCACCAAAGTAGGTGATCTGAAACTTATCCTGTGTGTTTTTCACAATAGCAGTATATAAATTTGTGTGAGCCTTATTACCTTAGGAGATATGAATGATCTTTACTTCAGAAATTCCTAGGATGTTTTGGTTTTTAAGGATGTATTCAAGACTTGAAAACAGCTATTAAAGTAAGGAAATTGTTTAACTACTTTAAGCTACTTTAAGTACTACCTGTTTCCTTCTTTTGTTGAGCATTTAATGAAAACTAGAACATTGCTTAGGTGGTGATAGAAAACAGAGGTCTTGGGCTGAAACCTCCTCATACATAGGGAGATGTGCTCATTTAATTGTACCTGATCTTCCTTCCCCTCCATCTCTCATTGTTTCACTGATTGATAATTACAAAGAGCCTGCAGAGGGAGTTTTGCACGAGTGGAACTGTTCAAACAAGATTTCAGGGAATTCCTATGTCTTGTGTTGTACAGTCAGAAATTATATTCATAGTTCAGTACTAGGTTTTCCAGTTATGGGCTGGCTTGTGCTGCATTTCTGCTCAGCCCTACACAGAAAAAGGCCTGATACCCACTGGGTGCATTTAAGCTGTGTCACCAGGCATAAAAACATGGTTAGTGATGTATATCAGGGTGTTTAATAACTCAGGGAACATAGGAGCTGCTTCCTTACACTGATGGCAACTAACTGACCAGCAAGACATTTATAAGCATAAATGCATGCATGCATGCCCTGCTTCCAAAAAAGCTTTCAGTAATTCCACTGGCAGTGTTTATAAAGTACATTGCTGTACATCTTTTCTATTCAGCCTCGTGTGCTGCTCCCACACCAGAAACTTTTGCAGTATTGTTTCTTCCTGAGTGCTTAGGTGCAGGAGAAATGCACATATCACTTTCTTCTATTTTTGTCTGCATTGCTTCCTTTTCTAATATTTTCCTCACCTCTCCCTTAATTTCATGGTGCTGCACCAGGACGTGGAGGATCTGAAGGGGCTTCCTGAAGCCCTGCACTGGCACTGGATCTGAAATGGGGACCTGGTGCTTATGAGCATGCAGGTAACATGAGGCTGAAGGGCAGTGTAAAAAGGAAACAAGATAATGAGTCAGTCCACCCTCTGCAGGCTGAGACTCCCTCAGCAGTCCCATTTATGTGAGTTTCCCCTAAGAAGAAGGAGAACAAGGAAAGAAGAGTTTTAGATTACAGTACCCAGAAATGGATAATAGAGAGTGCTGGCCACCTCCTGTTTATCCCAAATCACAGCAGTCTCATCCCACTTCTGCTGGACCATTACTCATACCCATTCAAATGATTTGAACATTCAACAAAACAGCAAAACTATGTGGTTAACAGAGAATCAAGCTCAGTCTGATCCTGTGGTTTTGATGTTTATCAGTGTTCAGATAGAGAAAATTCTAAAAATGCAAGTCGAATTACATGATGTGCTGGCAGTCTAGAAACCCTTTCTTCAATCACAGAAGGATTCCTCCTCTGCCAGATTATGCTGTTGAGGAATTCAAGGAGTTTAGAGTAAACTTAGGCTAGGTATTGAAAAAAAAAAAATAAAAAATACTAGGAAATGTGTTAACTTCTTTTTTTCGTACACCACTTCACATGACCTCAGAATAACAATCAAGTCCACTATTTTGGTGTGGTTTGTTAGGCAGCCAAAGTAGGAGAAGCCAGCTCTGCAGCATGTATTCCACTAGAGACCTCCAATGCAGCAGCAGCAGCAGAATTTGGGATTCTGTCATGTCTGGTATGGGTTCTCCACATCCTCCCAAGTGGTTTGTTCAGATGTACTCAGTGTGGGCCCCTCCCAGTCAGGGACAATGCTGAGCACAAAGGTTATACACAACTAAATTCTTGTCAGGGTACACCATGCAGGTCCTCTTAACGACTTCCAGGATTTCTGTTTGAATGACGTGAATACATGACCACACCTCAAACCACACCCCACCAATATAGCCCCCATCCCCAAACTGATAAAGTTTTTCTCTCTCCCTTTCTCCTACAAACCATTTTTCTTTTCCCATTTTTCCTTTTAGGGTTATTTGGCTTAAATGTGAGATTTGAAGAGAAAACAAAAAAGATGTTTGTTAGTATTTTTTAAAGCTGAAATCAGAATTTTACTGGACTTTATAACATATATGACTGAAGCCCTAAAATAAAACTACTGTTAAAGTAAAATCACACAGTTCATAAAAACATAGAAAGAGATGGGAAAGCAAATTCTGTATGCAGACTGGGAAGGAACTAGTGAAATCCCCAAGCCAAGTTTTTTCACATTTGGAAAAGTACTGAAACAGACACACAAAAACACATCCATAATAAATACATGTATAAACAGAGTTTTATGTTAGGGTGATTTTTAAAGGTAGTCTCCCAAAGAAGAGAATAGTTATGTCCTTTAATGGAAAACTGAAATTAAATGAAAAGTCTGAAGCTACCCTTGGACAGGGAAGTGTAATGCAATCCTCTAGGGGAGGCTTCAGATCAAATAAGATTACACCATCCTCATCTCATGCTGTGCTGCATCTTCCCTTTTGTATGTTCTATAAAGCATTTCATATGAAATGAAATGGAACCATAGAATTAATCCTTATTTATTCTGGAGTCACATTTTTCCTCCATGTTTTCTCTCAGTGTCTTCCTGGATTCTAGCCTTACTGGGAATAACAATTCCCCCACTTCAATACAGGCACCAAAGACAGAGCAAGCCTTGGAACTAATGCTGAATTGTGCTACTGCAAGAAACAGACCTGGGAGGAAAGGTTGGCTGGGGCTGAGCAGCTCCCCCTACAAGGAGGGAAGAGGAAAGTGATAGGAAAATGTGTCAATCTGGAATTGCTGCTACTGCTCACTCCCAGGAGACAGGGAAATACAGGATGCTGTCTGATGCCTGGTCTGGGGGGAGCTTCTCTTCCCCCTCTCCCCAGCACTAGGCACCAGCCCACTCACCAGAGAGACACAAAACACCTTGGTAAAGCTCCAGCTGTCATAAACCATGGCAGGAGAGAAATACAGATTTCTCTCTCTGCTTTTCTAAGCAGCTGCCTGCATTGCCCATGGGCAAATCAATCATCAAGAGGAGCAAGTTAATATCCTGTACTACTGAAGTGTGATTTCTGACTCTGCCTGTCAGAGAGAACAAGGCAATCTGCTTCCACAGAACAACATTGACAGAAATGGCTGTGGGCAGCCTCTCAAGCTATCATTGATTTATCTCAATTACAATATATTTCTGGCAAGACAAGTCTCCATTCCAGCTGATTTAGCCTTCTTTATGTCAAGGTTTATTGGTATTAGTCCGATCTGTTGAGAGCTTCCTTTTGGGAAGCTCATCAGGTATTTCTATAAAAACTGCAAACCATTGTGTTGCTCCATTTGGAACATTTTGTACTGTGGAAGCCCTGCCTAGAACTTGTTCCTGCTACACCTCTTTTTAGCAACTGGCTCCCAAAATGTCTAAACTCCTTTCTTGGCTGTACAAATTATCTTCTTTTTTTTTCATTTTTTTTCCCATTTTTCTCCCTTTTTTTTTTTTTTTTTTTTAACTTTTTACTCTTTTTATCTTACTGAACCTTCAGTCCAATAACTAACTGAGTTTGAGATTTGTTTATGTTATAAAAAAGGGGTATAAGGATTAACAGAGATAAGATAAAAAGCTTATTAGTGTTTGCCCTTGAGCATAAGCACGTGCCTCTGACTGCAGAAGCTGGCACCCAGGGATGGTCAGAAGGTCCCTGTTTCATAGACAAATTTATGTCCTGTGTTGATAGTTCATTGCTGTCACTGAAATAAAACACCTCAGCACATTTTTCTGTCAGAATTCACTTCCACTCCACTCTTTTTAAACTTCAGTGGATTGTAGTAAGTCTGAGCAATGCAGTCATGGCCACTGTCACAGACATGACTGGTTTCCACAGCCATTCATTCATGGCTGGAATCCACCCACATTTTCAGAAATGCTTAAAAATCTTTATCAATGTTGAATACACTTTACATACTGACTTTGATTCTTGGAGACTGTAAACAAAATCAAGGACTTCCACTTCCCACAGATAATTATCTGTTGCCTTGGTGGTGATTATGGGTGAATGCTGCTTCTAAATTCTTTTTTGCCTGTTATACCTGACTTTTGGAGATTGCTGTCTAAAAAGGAATGTATTGGGGGAATTTCCTTTAATGGACTAAACATCTCTGTCTTTTCCTTCTTATTAGTATTTTCTAGTTAACAGTGAATATTTTTATGTACTTCCTGAGATGCTTCGTGAAAGTTGTAATTTCAAAGGCTACTAACCTTAATTTTTCATACTACTGCTTCACCTAAACAGTGCCTACATCTTCTGTTAGCAATATAATTTTGTGTTTAGGTCTTTACATATTTTTGAGGGAGGCTACATGGCTTTAACTAAGAGAAACAAAGTTGCCCCAATGTTTTTATTTTGAGGAACTGCTGTATTATGTTACTACTAACACAATAAAAGTGACAAAAGAAATTAATGAACTGTGTTTAAATGATGTATATGTATAATTTCTAACACACTTTAATGTTCTAGTTGTATAGAAATTGGATTTAAACTAACACAGGCTAAAACTTAGTATCAGCTCACTTCTGATTTATTTGCATAGATTTGTACCTTGAAAACCAGTTAAGTAATTAGAAGTTCCTGGAAAACAGATACTTTCTGTGAGAATTTAATTTCTTATCAATCTTCTTTTTGAATGAAAAATGTATATTTGTGTTTGTTTTCAAAATAATTCTGTAACTTTGATGATACTGTAACTACTGACAGGCAGGCTTGTTATAGTGCCTTATTTTAAACAGATTGTTCAGGAACATTTTAATTTTCATGTTTCAGGTAACAGTTCCTGAATTTAGCCTTTCAATTCTCATTGGACAGAAGAAATTGTTTTAGGAGTAAAACATATAGAAGAGTGTAAGGTTACACTTTTTTATCCCTTGAAGTTCCCAATTTGAATTGAATGGATTTTCATTGCTCTGCCTGTGAATTTTTCTTCTGCTCCATTGTATTAGCAATGTAGATGCTATGATTTGGCAAAGAAATAAACAAACCCCCAAAACACCCACTTCAAAACACCCCAAACCCCCAATTTTCAGCTGTAAAGGGACTTCCCAGTTCAGGTTTGCTGTTACCCCTGTGGGATGTGGACCTTTCAGCTCACAGAATGCTGCTTAGTGGAGCTGCTGCTCTCTGTAAATGCTCTGTAAAAGATGAATGTGATCATGCCTGCTTACACTCCCTCTGAGCAGCAGCTACTCAGCCTTTTGCTGCTCAGAATCCTCTGTCCAGCACAACCAGCTCTGCTCTCGCTGATTTTGTGTCATTTGCACAACACTCCCTACTAAAGACCCAAACAAAATGGATCAAAAAGATATTGAAAATTTGGTTTTCTCTTTAGAAGGGGGGAATATGGAACTTTTCCAGGGGAACACAAACCTCGGGGAAGGGGAGGTTTTTTTGGGTTTTTTTGATGGTTTCTCAAGACTGAGAAAGAGGCTGCTGTGGTTCTTAGGCTTTGTCATTTCATTGTAACCTTTGAAAGCAGTCTTACAAAAAAAAAAAAAAAAATTGGAAAGAAGAACCCCTGTGACTTGTAATGAAAACAAAAAGATCCAAGTCAGGAAAGTGAAGTTGGAAAAGATACAGAAGGGAAACATAGCAGTGCTTTTCTAAAATAGAAAAATGGGACCCTGGTCCAGACTTCTGAATTACTGCTACACTCTATTATTGTACTCACTCCAAAGAATTTCTTTCAAACCTGTCTGTATCAGTGTGGAATATCCCACTGTGCCCTTAACTGTTAATGAACAGGAATATCAGTAGGGTTGTTTCCATGATGGAGCTTCAAGAGTAGCAGGAGATATTTAATTATCCCTGACATGCTCATGTATATGCAATGAACACAGTCACAGAACACTCGGTGGTTTCTGTTTTCTCCCTCATTCTCTGTAACTAAACACAACAGTGACTTTGAGAAATGTATTACCCTATAGGTGGATATAAGGGGTTTCAGTTCTTTGTGGTTAATTCTGGCTGTTACATGGTCTCACAGATAGTGCCTCAGAGGAGCATTATCCTGGTATCCCTGCATTTCCCCCAGCTGTGGCTCAGCAAACCCCAGGCACACTACTAGAGCACAGGTCCTTCCCCTGATTGCTCAGTGATTAGAAGCCACTTCCTGCTTACTTACCTCAAAAATGTGATTACTCTTCAAGATGCAGGAAGGCTCAAATTTAGACACAGTTGGAAAGTGCACAATTTTTGTCCCCTCTGTAAAACAACAAGGACAAACTGTTTATACAAATATTGACACGCTGTTCTCAGCAGCACTACACAAATGCAGCTGGTCACTGGCAGCTCTGTGCCTCTCCCAGAGGCACAGCTAGAGACTTAGTACAATCTGTTTCCACCAAGCACTTCACAGAAAGCCCACTGCTTTAAAGGCCACAGCAGTCACCTATGGTGTTTTCTTTAAAATAATAACCACAGTTCCATTTTGTTGAGAATTTCAGTCGGTGTTCCTTTCAAAAATACTTATTTTAGAATAAGCAAAACTCGTGCAATTGCTGGATTACGCTTTTCAAAATGTGTGACTCAGCAGCAAACTCGTGTTACAGTTCCCTGCAAACATTTTTTTTACTGCTGTGACCCACCACAGCCATTGAAAAATTCATGGACATATCTTTGGATCTCTTAAAAGCCTTTGCCAATGGCAGAAGGAAATTCATCATGTTGGAAAACTGAAGAATTGAGTTCTTTAGCCTCAAACATTTGATATTAAATAATTCACTTAAACTTTGATTTAGAGTATTTCAGTGTATGTAGCAAAACATTATCATCTCTGCCCTCGTTAATGCAAAGGGATCTTTCTGGCTATGTTCCACTATGGCAAACAAGGCACTAAAATCAAACCTTTGCATACCCTAACTCTGTCACCTTGCAAAGAAAACAGTGCACTGGATTAATAATTTAAAGGACCTGTTAGAGAAGCTGATAATTTTCTGCTGTAGCAGAAAACTGGGAAAATGCTGATGCTAAAAAATGAGAAGCTCTCCAGTTTGCTATCAAGTAGGTGAAGAGCTCCAGGCTGCTTATCTTGTTGGTGTCCTGCTCTCAGCCTGACTTTCTCTGGCAGCACTTTGTGCTCATTTTTGCCATAGGAAATTTTTCAGAAATTTACTATATAAATATTTGAGTTATATATTAAAAAATGAATTCGATATATATTTAATTATTCACTTCAATAATGAAAAATGTATTATAAGTATTTCTAAATACATGATTTTGACCAAAAGTTGTGCACATATTTTTTTTACAGTAGCCTGTCAAAAAGATCTCAGAATTCCCTGCCACGTGTGCAGTTATTGACTAACAATAATAAAAAATTATCTTTCTTTTTGGTTACTGATGAACGTAAAACAGAATTCACACCCCTTATATGGAAATGCACATATAACAAAATTTTCAGAAAATATTCAATAATAGAATGTAAATAGCTCTTTTCCACATAAATGGTCTCACTCGTATATTCCAATCAATTTTTTATTATTTTTATTTATATTTTATATTTATTTTTTATCTTTTATTTATGTAATAAAATATATTTTACATTTGTATACAGCTTTAGTGTGTTTATTTTTATTTTATATAATCAAAATATATTTTATATTTACATATAGCTTTATATTTTCCATTTATCTTTGCCATTTATATGATAAAGTAATAGGGATTATGTAATAACAACGGGCAATATTAGAAATGCACCTTATTGCTTACCAGATCCACTGTTCTTGATAAGCTTAGTTAAATATTAAAAAATATTTATTTTAGATTCTCCTTGCTAGGTTAGTTTCATCTGAGCTGAGATAAAAGAAAGGCACAGACAGCATGTTCTTTGTGATTCTGTAAAATTTAAGAATACCTAATTTTTCTTCATGTAGCAATATATTTAGTGTCATCCCACTCAAAAAGATGAGGGAGCACACAGCAAAGAGAGGGTGTTTGGAAGTTTGCTGTCAGTTCTGGCACCAAAACTTTGGGCTCTGGACTAGGAGGTCCAGAAGATGCAGAATTTAATGGGACTCTTCTCAGGAGCAGGACAATAATTTGGGCTTCACGAAAAAATATTTGGTTTTCATTAAGGCTTCAAATACTGGCTGCTGTATTAGCATAGAAGTGAAAGTCCAGTGGCATTTGGAGATGACATGGTCTTGGTTAGATGCCAGCTTTGCAGCAATCCAGTGCAAGGGCACAGGTGAAGGATAATCCCTCCTTGCAGAGTTTCTCTGGACAAATAGATAGGACAAATTCACAGCAGAAAGGTGATGCATGAAACAGAAAGGAATGAATGGTGATGAGATTATGACAACATGTGGAGACAAACTGCCAGCAGCTCTGTGCCACTCAGGAGAACTGAAATAAATGTGTAGTCACACTTCACAAAGTGGCAAACATGCTGTAAGACACAGGAACTTTTTTAGAAACTCTAAGAGAAAGGAAGAGAGTTAGAAGCAGGAGATCTGGTTCCACAAAGCTCTGACTGGGTTTATGGCTCCCCTGCACTCATTGTTGTGGCACAGTTGAACAGTTGACAGTCTTGGTATGCTGGGTGCTCACTGACAAGAGCTTCTGTTGAGACAACACCAAACTGAAAGTTTTTAGTCTGTATGACCTATGCTCTTTCTAACACAATCCTGACAGAATTAGATACTCCCAAGGTGAGACCCCCATAAGCTTCAAGTCTGAAATGAAAAGTGGGGAAATGGCATAAAAACCAGTGCAGAAATCCTGATCATGCTCCCATAGGAGGTTTTTAGTAGGATTGGAAGTTAGTTTGTCCATACAATCTAAGAAATCTTTAGATTCTATTGGTGAAAATGTTCTAGCTTCAGTGCACTGTTTTCTTTGAAAAGTTAGAGAATCCAGACAGGTCTCTGTTAAGAAAATCTCATTCCCTAAATGTAGAACCAATTAGCCTTTATACTATAAAACTGCATGAACTTCCTTGATAGTATGAAATTGTATCAGCTTTGACTTTCTGACAAGAGAAGAGAAGAGAAGAGAAGAGAAGAGAAGAGAAGAGAAGAGAAGAGAAGAGAAGAGAAGAGAAGAGAAGAGAAGAGAAGAGAAGAGAAGAGAAGAGAAGAGAAGAGAAGAGAAGAGATAAGCCACAGGCTAAACAGTTTTGAACAATAGAAAAAGGTTCTTTATTTAGTGGGTTCAAGATAATGCAGCATTGGAAGACTATGGAGAATCTGCCCTTTGATATTTTCAAAGAATAGCTAATGAGAGCTGCAGCTGGTGAAATTCTTGGTTTAAGCAGGAAGTTAGATGTGACACCTTTTGAGCTAACACTTCTGTGAATAGTTTCTCTTGTGGATCTTTATTCAGCTCAAGTTCAAATGAATGTCTATTTACTTGGTTTATCTAAAGGTGTTACACTAAAGAAAAGGAGTATGAATTCACTTCAGGTATTGCAATATTCTCCTATGACTTGTATCTGACTTCAAATTGTCACTGTTTCACACACTTTGCAATGTGACCCAGGAACACACTTTGTACATATAAATGTAAGACTCCAACAGCAGTGAGAAGGTACCACAAATTAATAGTGGCAACCTCTCTCTGTTTAAACCTAAGGCAGTTTCACATGCCTAATGTTTGTTTGGAAAAAATCCATCATTATGAATATCTTTGCTTTATAGTCTTACTTACTTCACTTTAGGTTGTTCCCCCTATAAATTGTCTTGCTTTCAGATAAGAGTTTTGGGAACTCTCATTTTTACTAAATCAAACTTTGCTTCCAATATGCAGCTGCATTTCACCTGACAGATTATTGCTGAGTCAGTTGAATCCTGAATTCCAGCATACTTGGGCTGAGCAATTTGAGCTGGGAGATTAACCATGGCACCATGAGCAGGAGTTTTGCCTTGTGAAAATGATCCTTCAGACAATCATCTACAACATATACAAGTATGGCTTTTTTTTTTTTTTTTGTTCCCTGGGTGAGGTACTTTGGATTCAAGTCTTTCTAGATCTCATCCCTAGCTCAGCAATAAACTGCAGCCCTTTATATGAGCTGTGATAAAACCTACATTTTAATCAACAGTGAATGATAAAGCCATTGAGTGTTACTTATCAGAACATGGGTTTCCTTCCAGGAGATTTCTAGGAGCTCCTTATCAATTCTGTTTGAGTCTAAAGAAGCACCACTAGTGTCTGGATTATGTTGCAAATTTAACTATGAAGAGGGGATTAACTTGTCTATCCACTGCCACATGCCATGTTTAGATATTTGGCATAAATATGCATTGAAAATAATTAGGCAACTCCTACACTTTCACCATTCTATTTTATCTCTCTGTTTGTACTGCTTTGGGTTTGCTGTATCAAGGAACATATCCAGCTGGTAAGTAATCAAGGAATAAAAAAGGGGCTTGGTTGTAACAATCAAGAAGAAGGAACATATCAAGGGCTGAAATGAACAACTTGGTGTTTGATGAGGAATGCTTAAAATAACACAGCAAAAAAGAAACAAATTTTCAAGTCTTTTTCAGTGCTGAACTGCTTTTCTAGGAGACCTTTGATTACAAAAGAGACAGCTCAAGGATCTCCTTTCTGTGCAGAAACCCTTCCAGGAGCTCATTTTTCAGTTCTGACTTGCAGCAGTCAGTAAATCGTACTTCAGCTGAAGGGACAGTCATCATGCAAGAATGGTGTCCAAGCTGACCCTCTGACGTACATTGTCTCACCACTTAATTAAAAATGTGTGGCCATCACCATCTAAATGCTTGTAACACACAATTATGTAATGCATGTTACCAATCCAATTGCTTACACCAATCCTTTGTGCTGTGGCCTCTTTACATCTATCAGCCCTCAGACTTCCTAATTAGAAGTAAACATTCTTATTTTATTCCCTTCAAAGAAACTGGTTGTTTCGAAAAGTGCAAATTCTCCCCTGAGCCTTCAGGACAATATATGATGATAGTAGTAATTAATTAAGCATGCCCTTTCTAAAGATCTCACAGGAGGTTACAGGAGCTTTTAAGAAATTAATCTTTAGAACATCACTATGACTGAGAGAAGATGTATTTTTTTTTTTTAATTAAAAATATCAAGCTTTTAGAATAAACCCCTTGACTAAGTTCCAGGAAGAAATTTTGGCTGACTATAGATTTGGAGTTCAGCTGGAATCAATGATCTTAACCATTTGGTGCTCATATCAATAGAAATTAATTTATTTGGGCAAGTTCAGTAACCATAGAAGAGCTGATTTCATAATTTGACCATAACTTTTCAGAAAACTAGATAGAGTTGGAAAAATGTATTCAGGTCTTTCTCTGTGGGCCACAGTCCTGCTCTTTAAGTACAGATAGCTGTAGAACTGTGCAATGCACAAACCTGCAGAATTATGTAGACAAAAAGATAATCCTATTTAGGGTGGTTCTTCCATCAAGTGAGTTTTGACTGAGTCTGTAAATAGACAGTGAACAAGTTCCTCATGAGAAAATGCTGACTGAGATGTGATCAAAAAATTTGAATTTAGGGGTTTAGAAAGTTCAACCTTCTCTGCTGTCAGGAATGTACTGTAGAACAGGATTTCTGGTCCTGCTAACACTTAAAGGACTCCTGAAGAGAGAAGACTTTTCTTTGGTTTAATTAGCTGTCATGCACAAGTACCAGAGAGGGTTTGTTCTCCTCTGGCTCCAGAAATGTGACACACAGCTATTAACTACCACTGTGGACATTTGGGCACTTTCTGCCATGGCCCAACTGACTAAAAGCCAACACCAGGTAAACCTTGATCCCTAAAAGCAATTTTTTGCTTGGTTTAAGCTTATATTCTTTCAGTGGTTAAGCCAGGACATCTAAATTATCATCTCTGGGTGAAGGATTTCCTTAACTGTGTGTGTAAGTAGATTTTTCATGTGACTCCTCAATTGTGGCTTTCCTGTCATGACTCTTACTCAATGCACAAGCTATTTTTGTGTCTTTTCTGATACTTCCTCTTGCAAATAGTTCTTCTTTCACTTAAACTAGAGACTGTTTAACTGGAGCTGTTTTCTTACATGCTCTTCTAAAGATTAACCTCTAATCTATCTCCTGAGGATCCCCATGATGTGGTTGGTGCACAAGTTGTGCTTCAAGTCTTTGTGATAATGTAAATCAAATTTGGAGAGTCACAGGCTATTGTGGTGACAGGAGAAAGTCCATGTGTCCTGAAAACACGATTTGAATGCATCTTAAGCCATGCTGTGTGCTTGATGTACTCTCAATGTTGGAATTATTATTTTTTAGCTTTGGAGCTTGAGTCCCATATTTCTCAACAGCACATGTGAAACAGCCATGTCAGCAGTGCACAGGATTCAACTGTTTTATCTGTTAAATCTAGCAGAAACTCAGGGGTGATCCATAAGCACTCAAAGTATATTTTAAAACAGAGCAAAAGAATTTATATTGGTTATGATTTGAAGCTTTTTGGGGGTCACAAATATTACAGTTTATGCATATGGGTAATAGCGGATAACTAATTAGGAAACAGAACAATTTACACAGTGGCTATGTCAAGCAAGTGAACTTTTCTAAACGTCCTCAAAATACAATATTTTTTTAGAAATATAAGGCAATTTTGTGCAAAAATACTTTTGACTCTCAAAAGTCAAGACAAATTAGAATCTGTGACACTGTTGCTGGAGGTAGAAGATTTTCAGCCTCAGTCCTTAAATATTGGTCCTTGATTTATGCAACTTTCTGCTTCAAAACTGTTTCAGAATGACAAAATTCATGAAACTTTATTAAAAAGTAATTCCATACAAGAGGCCTTAGGGATGCCACGTCCTTGGAAATCATGACAAGTGTAATTGCTGTGCTCTTCCAAGACTTCCATGGCTTAAGCATTGCCTTAAAAAGTGCCAGGCTTCAGTCTGCCATTTGTGTCTTCAGCTGTAGGCATTGGTGCAGTTTATGGAACATGCAAAGGAAAAACCTGTGAAAGTAAAACAAAACCAAAAACCCTTAACAAAACAGTGGGATTTTCACCACTGTCCTCCAAAGAGCAGAATCAGGATTGCAGATTCTGCACCATTTGCCAAGATGATGCTTTGAAGGTGATGAAGAACAGGCAGCCTGGGCGGTTTGGAATATTTGATCCACACCCTGCAATCCTGGATTAGGGAGCATTGTGCTAATTACAGAATATTTTGTGCAAACATGGTGCAACTAACATTTGTGCACATTAGGAATATTTAAGGTTTTTTTTCTTAAGGAATAATTATATTACTCACTTATTTTTAATTAGTGGGATTACCTGCTTTTTCTTTTCTTTTGTTTTTAACTATTATTATTATATGTTGTAAGAACCGTTTAGGCCATGCATGCTTTAAGAAAACAAAAAAAAAGAGGCTCTTGTGTTCCAGGTTTGTGAAGGGAAAGAGATGGTTTCAGCATTGAAGTAAATGAAATGGAAGGCTCTAAAAAGGCATGTTATGATGAGTCTCTCACATAGGCAAGATCCCAGTGGCATTTGTCCTTAGTGAAGGCACAGAGTATGAGCCCTGCCCTCGCTGCCAGCAGTTACAATATCTCATCCTTACTACACACTTTGCTCTAATCCCACTCACTCTGCTTGTTACACCTACATATACATTTATCCTCAGTGCTAGCATGATGTAGAAAATTACACCCAAGAGGATTTGGGGAACAAATCCAGTTATTTAGTAGATTCAGTGAGATTAGGACGTGTGATGGTTTTGAAAGCAAAACAAGTGAGATACTCCAAGTCAGAAATACAATTTAATAGGAAAAAAGAGGAAAAAAAATACCTGACACCCAACTAGCGAGTGTGGTGGTAGAAGGCCAGATGAAGTGGTCTTGTTGAAGCAGTGATCCTGTAGAAAGGTCTGGCAGCTCCTGCCCTCTGGAAGCCAGTGGAAAAGGCTGCTTTGGTGTTCCAAATCTTGGTTTTTGTCCAGGTAGGAAAGGCTTGGCTCCTCCCCCTGGGTGGAGCATCTCCCAAAGGGATGTTGTAATTTTATCAGTCATGCAGTGGGACTCAATGGCCCATTAACAGACAATATCTTCCTGGAGGAAGGATGGGTTGTGGGGAAGATAGAGAAAATTGCCTCATCTGTTTTTTTAACAGCTGGCCCATTAGCAGAGGATATCTCCCACAGAGATAAGGATCACTGCCCCACCTGGTTTATTCAGATGGTGATATAATACACACTTTTGGGCATATCTTTACATTGTAACCAGAGGACAGAAGGGTAGTCAGTTCAGCTTCCCCCTGTACTATATAGAAAGCAGAAGAGGACTAATTTCCAAATAACTGAATTGTTTCTCCAGTGTCCTGACTTTCTTCAAAGAGCAAAGAGAAAGATAAATTTAGCTAAGCTAGAGATACTTTAGGTACCTTTAACCACTGTTTAGATATTACAAGCATCCTAAAAAAATGCCATTCACCTAATTCTAGGACTCTGTTGATACTGCAAAATAAAAAGGTACAATAACCAAGTGAGGAATACTGAGGCAGGAACACTGATTCTCCTATATCCAGAGTTGGAATGGTTCAAAACAGCCAAGGAACTGTGAAGTTCTACACGTGGACAGTCAGTGCTCACACTCACAGCAACCCAGGCTACCCCTGCTCCTGCAAACAGACACACAGGCTGCCAGTGATCCTACTGAAAGCTGCTGAGATATAAGGTGGAGCCTTGCTTGGTGAATCAGGTAGGAAAAAATCATCAACATCTTGATCTTTCAGTGTCTGCTGAGCAGCATTATGGCAAAAGACTGTCATTCAGAGGCAGGTGGAGAATGTCAGTTCATTCAGATATTGAAATGGGGGTGAAGTGTCAAACAATCCCACTTAGGAGGAGTCCCTCTCCATAGCTGAGAGTCCTTAGCTAAACATCCTGAGATGAATGAGGAATGCATCTAATATATAAACTCATTCTTTGCTTTCCCTCTCTGGGTAAGTTATGCAGCTGGTCCCTTGTTTGTCTTTGTATGAAGGACAAATTTTTCACACTAGGAACTATGTGAGATGTTAAAAATTATTTCAAAGCCTTGCAACACTCAGGGGAGTTATGAAGGTATAAAGTTAAGTAACTCGAAAGTGACAGTTAGGAAATCAGTGAAAAATCTGGAGCTTAATCCGATCTTCCACAGCATAGGGAAGTTGCTCCTAAAACTGCCAATTTTCTACCTTCTTATGTACCTCACACTGGCACTCCCTTCTTTAGTGCCTTTCCCTCTTTGATCCTTCTGATGCTTATTTGACATTTCTGGGATCAGATTAAGAATCAGAGTATTGGGCAACAAGTAGCTCAAAGGCAAAATGATGACAAGTAGGAGAAGGTGTTCTAGTGAGACAGGTCCAGGGGATTTTTGCACAGCCAGGGTCTGAAAGAGCTTCTGGGGATCCTGTCACCACACTGCATTTTTAATGTCCATGCTGTATTGTCTGCACCCTTCATTTCAAGGGCTGATATCTCAGTCGGTTATCTTGGTCAGAAATCCTGCAGTCATTCTTTTTGGGAATTAAAACTAAGGGAAGCATGAATGTGGGAACTCAGTGATTTGCTGAGGTCAGTATAAACAAGTAAGAAAATATCATCCCAGGAAGGAGACAAAGAGGACAGGGGAAGTGTACTACAGTACAAAAGAAGATTGTTGGTTTTTCCTGGGATATATTTTTTCTCATATATTTATATATATCTATGTACACAAACAATGGGACAGGAATGCTGGAGCAGCTCTCTTGAAGCTTCTATTTCATCACAACCATCAGTCTCATTTCACAGAACTAAGCAAGGGAGATGGAACAGCTTCAGCTGTTTACAACAGCAGACGAAGTACTCTTTGTTACAAAGTCTTTTAACAACATTTCAGCCAATAGCATAATATTAAAATCTGACAAGCATTTGCCAAGGCCAATTAATAAAGCTACACAGACATCTTGCTTTGAACAATGTTTGTTTGTAATAACTTAAAACAATGGATAAAACTTCATTATTAAGCTTACATATTTCTACTATCTTGCTTAACATATTTTCCTGAGGCCTGTCTCCACACAGCTCACAGCCCTATTTGTTGTCCTTGCATCGTCAGTATTCTGCACTTCTCCATCCTGAGTTTTGGTTTCACACAACTTTCTGAGATTTTTATACCTTTTCTATTTCCCCAATTCCCTTTGGTTCAACTTTAAAGAAATCCTTTTAATGACCTTGTTGTATATTAACTACTTCATGTTACATAGCTCTACTACAGTGTATTTTTACTTATTTTGCAAAACAGCATTATAAGCTTTCTAAACAAGGCTATATTAATAAACTTTCCTTAGTATATTTCTTTTTTATTTGTCCAAGGCACCATTTTTTGCTTGTTCTGAACCACAGTAGTTGTTTCTTGTCCTTGCATCTTCAGCATTCTTGCATTTCTCCATCCTGATATTTGCTTTCACACAAATTTCTGAGAGTTTTATACCTTTTCTATTTCCCACAAGGATATGGAAAATAGAAAAACATGCTATTGAGCAGAAAATAAGAATTACCTTGGGGAAACAGATTTCTTTGTAGAAAGAAATCTTAAAGTTCAGGGCTGAAAGGAAAGGCAACATGAATGGTTATTAATAAGAGAGAAAACTAATAGTTGAGTACAGAAAGAAAACTATTAGTTGCATAGAATAGGGATCTATTTTAAATTAAAGATTATTTTATTCTTAAAGGTTAAAATAATGTTAGAAAATAGAACAATAGATTGGAAAATAAATTGGTGGGAGGTGTTTATAAATCGAAATGGTTGTTGGAATCCTGCCAGAACATTTTCTGAATACTTCACTCTTTTTGTAGGATTTTTCTCTTCAACTTCTAAGAAATTCTAAATAGGAAATAAAATGTAAAATTCATCACAAAAGCCACACTTTCAGAATTTTAAGATCCTTGACTAATTACAATTTTGTATCCCTTAATAAAAAACCTGCAAAAGAAAAAAACATTACTCCACTATTAAGATACTTGCATGGCTTGTTTTGTAATTTAAATTCAAATAGATATTCAAACAAGGAGGATACTCAACTTCCATTCAACTGTGTTCATGAAGAAACTCTTTGTGACTCCTTTAATTAATCCACTAAGTTTGAATAAATCTATCACAGCCTCTGGGGATAGAGATTCCTTACTCACTACATGCATTAAAAGAAGGACACCTACACAACAAATCAATGCCAGAATGCCAAACAGCAAGCAGCAGTAGGGATATCTGCATGCAAGACCTACCCTGCCAAATATTTGTATATCACAATTTTGACTAGTCAAATTACTCTTCAGACTGCTCCAAACTGAAATTAGTTGAAATAACAAAATAAAAAAATATACCTGCAAAAGAAACAAATTTTCTGCAGTGGAACAAGTGAGCAAAAGGGACAAACAAAACATTTCCAAAGGTCATCTTGCTATTAACTGTCTCCTGTCTATCCCTAGAACTACTACTCTGTTCCCCAGAACCATGACATTTCCCTCAAAATAGCTGGAACAGGAACACAGCTGAGGAACAGAAAGGTCATTTTGTTCAGTTTAAGAGTCAGAATCAGTCAGATTCCTTGGTATTACATGAAATGACTGATTTTCATAAGGATGTAAAAATTAAAGAGT
>NW_026612906.1:0-25000 GCF_029582105.1 Oenanthe melanoleuca | reverse complement strand
TCCCTGGGGCAGAAGGCACCAGCTACTCCCAGTTAAAATGACCATAACTTTCAATAACATCTCAGGCAGTAAGACTGCCTTTAGGTATCATGTTTGCTGTAAACTAAAATCAGATTATACATTGGGAAGATTGCCAATTTCAAGGACTATGGTTGGGGGAATGAATTGGGGTTTTGAAAATCATGCAATAATTTAGATTGAAGTAAGACCTCGGGAGATTTTTCTGGTTCAACCTCCTACTCAAAGATGAAACAACTCAGAGATTCTGTCCACCTGAGTCTTGAACTAATCCAAGAATCCAAGACACCCCAGAATATTCAGCCCCTGTTCTGGTGCTCCCTAGAATTTTTTCCTAACTTTGGTACTTTTCTTGATGTAACTTATGCCTTTTGCTTATCATTCATATGTGTACCCTTGGAAGAATCTGGCTCCATGTTCTCATGGTTTTTTTTTTTTTTGTTTATAGCCTATTGGAAGGGATTGAAAGCTGTAGAAAGACCTGCTTTTATTTTAGAGAAATGTATTTGAAGAACTTGTAGGAAATTCTGTAAAACCATTTTTTTACTGCCTATTCCTGGTACAAAGATTTTCCTCATCAGTAAACACTTGTTGAGGCTTATTCAGTTAAAATGGTAACTTATCATGTAAATTCATCCAAAAATATTCTGTAAAAAGCATTTTCCTGCTACATCAACCAAGATACAGCATCACCTGCACACATTTTCATCTCATCCCTTTTTTGGCTTTTTTTCCATCAAACACAAACAGATTATTTTCACTGCTACAGGTCCTTCATAGTAGCAGATTGTTAATAACACCAATTCTGTCCTCTTTCCCATCCAATTCCCACACTGTATCATAGCCATGCTTATACCTGTCTTGCCCCAAATTCTGATACAAATCAACTGGATAAAACCAGCCAAGGTGCTCATTCAGAAGCTTTATAAATCTCATCTCTGAGTGTAGCAGAACAAGTACTTTTAAAACCAAACAGAAGCAGAGTTAGATGAACCACTAGAATTTTACACTGAACAAAACTGTGAGTAATTATTGCAATGTGGTAATAAAAACTTGTTTCATCCTAAAATTTTGAAATTTATTTCCTTTACTTACCTTGAAATGACACAGTTGACCTTCACAATTGAGACACTCTCCTGCCCACTCCAGCTTGGGAAAGTCTCTTTCAAAACTGCTTGATTCAGGAGTTCCATCCCAACCCTCCTCCTTACAAGGGGACATAGGAAAGCACATGCCTTGCAGATTGGATTCAGGCATCTGAAGGCCCAGATATACTCCTGAGTAATTAAATCCTAATTTTTAACATAGTTTTTGGAACACTCTAATTCTATGATCCTTACCTAAATCTCCTTCCAACTATAATTATTCCCATCTATAACTTCTCCTAGCGTCACATATAAACCATTTAATCTAAGATCAAGATAATCTTAGGATGATTTTGTCCCTAAGTTGTATTTCATATTCTAGAGTTTGTGTCAGGTTTCTGAAACTCTTATACTCCCTTCACCCATAATGTGGGTGACCTTGGGAAACATTTGATCATCACCTTTACCTCAGATTGCTTCATATCTGTTGATGAAAAAGCAAGTTATGAAGTAGCAAGGAAACTTCTCTATGTTGTGGTTACTTATGGAAAAAGTGTGATATATGTATCTGAAGTGCTGATATGCAAAATACAGAACTATCTGAATTGTTGCTTGTGTTCAGGAGGTTGTTTGAGTTTTAAAGATAATCTTTTAAAATTACTTCTTCCTATTTCTTTCATAGTACATATGTTTTGCCACTGCATCTTAACCTTTACAGCCTGCTGCAGATGTCTGACTTATTTCCATACCTTCTTTCCTTGCTTTAAGGAATCTCTACTTTCTTGAATGTTTCAATGCTATTTGTGCATTGGTAATATATGCAGACCCTATTATCAACAAACAGAGCATCTTTTAATTCCAAATTCCTCACACCTTCCTTCTTTTTGCTCACCTTTGATTAAGACATAACTAAAACTTTAATACTGAATGAGGTCCTGCTTTCAGATATTTGTACCACAAGTGTCTTTAGCTTCTGACCTCACAATTGCTGAATACAAAACACCTCTGTTTTTTCCATTGCAGGACTCCATAGCATTAGGTAAAAAGCAAAGAACTTAAATTTGTGATAACTCAACACTGAAGTATCTGTTTATAAAATGAAGAAGTAAGTTTCTTTTATGAAGAAGAAATAAGTTAGGATTCCCTGGGAATTCCTGTCTCCAAAGCAAAACATGGGCTCTCACTGAAATAACTTACAGCTCTCTTATGACTGTCAGTGAAGGCAGCCAAGTGATCTCAGGTGGGATTTCTCTCAAGGTTCTTGTAGGAGGCAAGAAGCATGAAGGCAAGATCTATTGCCTCAGCCTTCAAATCTGACATTAAGGGAAAGGATATCAAGGACCAAGTTCTTAAAATATGAGAACTACCTTTGGGAGGGGCTCTGCTAATCTACTCTTACTACTTATGCAGAGGTGTGCCAATTTTAGTCTGTTCATTCAGCACTTGGAAGGCTATACTGTCAGAAGAACTCCTGTGCTCACACTAAGAAACATCAGGCTGAATTCTCATTTCTAAAGGCATCAGAGATCCCTAGGAAACAAGGGAGATCAATACTGTTTTGGGTGATTGATGTTTGCCCTGCACCTTTCAACTCCTCAGAAGTCTTTAAAACAATGCTCATACAGCAAAATAAGTGGACCTGATCCTTGCTTTCATCTCATAAACCCTTTTATTTTTTTACCTCACGAGCCCATTGTTTACCTGTCAGCATACTCAGTACATAAATGATGATTAATCCTTAGCACGACCCAATCTTTGTTGAATTTGTGCCTTGTTAATCTTTATTATTAATATTAATTCTGTAAACAACTGAAATTCTATTACATGCCCTCCACACCCATGGAGTAAGCCCTAGGTAAGAGATGGTGAAAGCTAGCATGAATAGAAAGGTATGGAAAACATATTATGGTAATTGTCTGTTAAGGGGCAGAATTAGGGCAATCACTTATCTTTTTTTCAAATAATAACACATGCAGGTGCTATCCCATGCCAAATGCAGGAGTGAGAGTAAAGGTGTGCAGCTATGTGGCTGTTCCAATACTGTAAGCTTTTTTTCCCCAATTGTGTCTGATTATCTTCTGCTAAATATTGCACGTTAAATCAGATTTTTGATACTTAAAAAAAAAAGAACAATTGTATGACCATCTACTCCTAGTTCTAAGAAATTATATAGGTATGAAGAATTAGTAGAAACTACCAGACTGTAGGAGAATGCAGTCATCAATAAAGGAAAAATTCACACCTGGGATGCACATGAAAGAAAGAAAATAAATGAGGGAAGCGACAAAGAGTGATCCTGGTGTGAGATGACAAAAGGAGTATATTCTATTTCAGTATTTAAGAAGTTTGTTCCTTCATTGCACCTCTATTAAGAAACAATATTCTGTACATAGAGTATTTCTCATAAATTAATTTCTGGCAATGTTAGACATACCATAGTCCAGCCCCTTCTGAGTAATCCTCCCTTTAAGACCAGGATTAGCCTCATGTCTCAAGGACAGCAAACATAGCAGGAAAAAATACCATGTCTTTAACATCTTCTTACCTTTGTCACAGATCTGTTAACAATACATATGATACAAATCCTTTCATAAATTATACATACCATGAGTTGCAAAAAATCTGTATCCATGACTTCCCTCAATGAAATTTGGACAAAGATGGACAGGCAAGAGAACTTTAGTTAAAGATTTTATTGCACAAAGCAATCATTGTGGGAGCAGGCACACATTCTGATTCCTTGGATATCACTTTGGCAGGCACTAGGTCCTGGTGAGACTGAATTGTTCTGCTCCACTACTCCATCCTTCCCCCACACCCATGTCTTGGTCATTTTATTTTACCATCTGTCCTACCTCCTGCAGATTGAGCATGAGAAAGTGATTCCAGTCAAGCAGGAGCAGGTCTGTCTTCCTCTGTGACACCACCTTCTTTTCATACACAGAGCCTCCCTAGGATACACTGGATTTGGGAGTTCCAAAGTTTTTCAATTGAATCTGCTGGCCTAATAAAATAAGGTATGTCATACTGCTACATGAGATTGACTAAATGAGATTACATGACAAGGGAATGCAAGGGTAAATTCAAAGCATGTGTGAGAATTACATGGTGATCACAAAGGATGGCATGAAATGCTGTGGTGTGGTTGAGTGCAAAGCCGGCTCTGAGCCACTGCATGGTGGGACAGAACCACACAACACAGATTCACAAAAGCTGAGACAAATTGTTTCTTTCTGTGACATCCCTACTACAGATGTAAGGTTTCTTTGTTCAAAATTCTTGTATTGATCCTGATTTTCACTACCAATGACAGCTACTGCCCAATTTCCTTGAAATAACAATACTGTTTCTCAAGATAACTTCAAGTCTTCCCAGTGCTGCATTGGAAAATTGTTTATTAGGGACCTATAATAACTTTACACTGGGCTTACCACAGAGGGAGTGGCATATCCTTTTCTAACACATCTGATTGTGATCATGATACCTGCCTATGTGTAGAACCATGTTAATTAATCAATAGCACCAGGTTTTGCTAGTTTCCCAGTAATTTGGAGTCTCTAAAGTCATTCCTGGATTTCTAACAAGCAGCATATTGTCTTGGACAATCTATTCTATAATCTGCTAAAAAACACATAAATGCACTTAAAACAAGCACAAACCCTCCCCTCCACCAAAAAACCCACACCCCACCACCCTTTGTTAGTCTTACTTCTGTATTTAACTTAGTATTATGAGGTCAGAGTCTACATGGTTGCAAATCTATGTTCTACCCAGCACCTCATAAAAAACTGGTCTTCGGTAGATTTCCCACCACAAGACAGACAAAATGCATTATCAATATTGTCCTGATATTGCTTCTTTGAAGAATCCTTACACAGTTATCCCAGGACACTATGCAAGAAAAAGTAGTCTCAGGGAAAAAACATTTTGAAAACATAATCCACATTGTGACAAATTTTGGAAATTTATCCCTTAACTGGTCCATCTCTAGTTCTCATGCCTTTTTGGTTTTCTCTATTTTAGGCAACTAAAAATAAATACTTTAAGGTAGCAATGCTGTATTATGCACAATAGCCTGCTGAAGTCACACACCCTAAACATTTTCCAAAAAAGTGTCCTAATTATTCCTGCAAACATGCTACTTTCAATCCTGATTAATAAGGGTCAATTAATAATCAATGTAAAACCAGAAAGACAGATTTTTATATTATTAAAGGACATGGATTTTTACTAGATATTTATCTATCAGGACTGCTAGAAATATTGATACAGATGAGATACTTCATTCCTACAGCATTTCATTCATAGTGAGAAACAGAAAACAGTGATCTTGGTCATTACTGTGCTTCAGAGTTGATTAGTTCTTGTTTGGATCTTAAATGCATGCTGGGTAAGAAGCTGAAAGAACAAACTGAACTGCCACGAATAAAGATGGTATTATTTCATACTGCTTCCTCACACCAACAAGCTTTACTTCTGCACCCCAAAGCTGATACTCTTGGTTTCATTCCCGAGCCCCTTCAGATGCTAGGGTCGATTGTACAAGATCAGTCAGATGACTGAGGCAGAGCTAAGCACAAGGAACTTGTCAGCTGCCTGATAGTCTAAATGAGAGCTGCCAATTACACTGCTGAGGACAATACATGTCAGACAAATTGCTCTGATTTTTATCTTCAGTAACTGAGCAGGCACGGACCATTTTTGCATGTAAATAATTATCTTAATTCTTTTGTCTTCACAACGATTAAAGTAGTTCAAGTACTTGAAGTAGAGAAAAAGATTAAAAACTCCTTTGTTTCAGTTTGTGTACCTGTCTCATTCTAATGAAGTACTCTTCTTACCAGACTGTAGAAACCATGTCTGGTTTCTCCTTTGTGAACAGTCTGCAAAAACTTTTAATAAAAACCACAATAAAGATTACAGATGAATTTGTCTAAGAACAAATGCTTCTAAGAACAAGCTTCTGATGTAGAAAAAGTCACCATACTTGTCTTGCACAGGTTTAACACAGCCATAAAAACACGCTATCTTGAACTGACCATCCTTAGAATAGAGTATATCTGAAAAAGAATTTTGTCATTGTCCTGTACAAGATTCTCCAGTCTACAACCCACAGAGTAATTTCTTTCACTTTCAAACATTTAGAAACCTCACTAGTCAACAAACACAAGACAAATAGTTCTCAAAAACAATAGCAAATATAGTCTACCCAACCTCCAGTCCAGAAAAAGCACTTTAGTTTCCCAAATATCTCTAGTGTTATCAGAGAACTCAGACTGGATTTTTCAGTTTCTTCTTTGCTGCATTGTTTCCAGTTACTCTGCAATACACTCAAGAACCTGTAGGGTTTCTGCAGCTCGCTCAACAATGTCAAATCAAAAAGGACTCAATAGCCTCAGGGTCTTAACTCTTCCTACACACTGATACTCCATACGGAAAACCACTTCTTCAGGGAAAGGAAATACAAAGTTTATATGATTGATAGAAGAGATATATTGGCAGGAATGCTTAAATAAAACAGCAAATGACACAGTCAGGAGTTTGCTAAATGATAACAGCAGATGATCCCTCTTCACAACTACTGGAAATATCCACAGAATGAGATAAACTCCAGTAAGTTCCTGTCCATGGTTTCCTGCGTCCTGTGTAGAAAGTAATGCTATCCACTGCCCAGCTCATGAGGCAGCCATTGATCTTGCTCAGTGAAATCTTCAAACAGAATCCACTGGAGGAAACGGCTGTCCCTACCCCACAGGTTGTATCTGTAAATATGTCTGAGACACTCCCAAATTTTCAGCAGCTTTGCAAAAGCTTTGTGTTACCACAGCATCTCCTAAGCATGGCTTTACTACTGATGCCCTTCATAAAGGCATTCAAGGCCTTGGAGCAGGGTTGCCAGAGAACTACTAATCTATGCCAGGCTGCAAAATAAATAGCATAGCTGCAATGCCTACACAGAATCTGTTAACAATGGATAACAATGTTGGGAGGCAGTTGTCTCATGAGCTGATGGAAAAAACCATTGTCACTGTTTGGATCCATTGAGTCAATGTTGCTGAGCTCTGTAACTGCCCAATCCTAGCACCTGAGCCAGGACCATGAGGCTCATTTTTACCTAAGTCCATTTAGCAAAATAAAAACCAGTGTCCTTGTTCTGTCTCTGTCCTGCATGCTGCCCTCACAGCTAAGAACTGAGAGGCGGTTCCCAAGAAACAGGAAAGAATGAGAAACACTGAGACACTGAACAGGAATGCAGCAGGCATTATTTGTCTGGAAGCTGCCCAGATTCAGACTCGAGCCCATCATTTGCATAGGTCTATTCTAAGCTTTCTTCTCCGCTTTTCTTTTCTCTGCCCTTTGTTTGGCTCACTCACCATCACCTTTCTTTCAGGGAGCTGACAGTAGCATGAGGCACTCAGCCTAGGCAGCCACTTCTCTGGGTTCACACAAATTGCAGTTCTGTCAGAGTTAGATGCAGTGATCTCACTAAGAAAAATATGAGCCTCTTTTTACTACCCAGAGAAATGTGATTTTAGCCTGCTAATGTTAAGATACCAAACTGACTTTAGTGCGCCGCTTCAAGTACTTTTGCTCAGCACACAACTCCCAGCAATTTGATACTGCTAAAAGTATGCAAATTCAAGAAAAAACACTAAAAGTGTCTGAAGGAATCTGGCAAACTCCAGGAAAACTGCTGGAAGGTCTTTTGCTCCATACAATCAAGATTTTAATCAGAAACAGAGAAGTTAAGAGCCACATGAGCAAATTCAGACACCATTTAAGGGTCATGTAGACAGCCAACATGAGATGGTGTAATGCAAGTTCCACTCACTAAATAGCGCATTAACATAAAGAGCTCCAAAATATCTTCTAGAAGTAAAGCTGACCACCAGCAAGCTGCAAGAATTTAGGAGGTTCTCTCCACTTGCCTTCATTTGAATCTTCTCCACTGGCACATTTCAATGGCACTTCAGACTTTGTCACTTCAGACTTTGGCACCTCATCTTCTGATGATACTACAGCCTTCATACCCATCTCCTCATCCCACACTTTATCCCATCTTTCAGTGTGACTCTTGTCATCCAAAATATGAGCATCATAAGTTAATATATACACACATATATTTATTTATACATATTATAAAATACATTATTTGTAGTGGCAAATACATGAAGAGAAATGACAGAACAGGTCCACTGGCTCACAGCTTTATTACCACACTCATCTTTCAGGAAAAAGAATTTCCATGAGGTATGTAACTGTACCCAAGAGACCCTCATATTTTAGAGTTCTCCTCCGCCATGGGACTTGGTCAACAAGACTACAGCTTTAAATTTCAAATTATTTAAGAGCACTCACTAGGGCTATCAGTAGGGTTTTACCACTTGTGAAACAGATTCTATTGCTTGTGTTTCACACTGACCATGAGAGAAAGAAATATCCTCAATAAAGTACTTTGAGGAGAGAAAGCACTGTCTTCAACAACCATTCCAAACTACTTACAAAGAGCTTTCTTCTGTCATCATACTGTGTATTATCTTAATGAGACTTAAAAATAATTCACTCTTTCTGGTAAGACTGAACTATGCTGAAAAGTCAAAATTCCTCTGTACACAATCATTTTTTCCAGCCTCTAAGCACACAGGTTTCCCGTACTCTTCTGACAAGTGTCCTTCCCAGGCAGAGGTCAACTTCATATATGGGCATTGAAAGTCTCCTGTCTGCAGACTGAGACAAAATTAAAATGGTGGAGAAAACCTGTAACTCATCAAATAACAGCCCTTTCTTCTGGAATGATGCATGAAGGAAAAAATAATGGTGGTGTTGAGTCATTTTAAATTTGCCAGACTTGAAAGCTGAGGAAAATGTTTTAGCCTTTCCTCCTAATTGTTTCCTAGGAGGTTTTCCTGCTGTGTGGAAAACGTGTCTAAACCTTACATTGAGTGGAAAACGTGTCTAAACCTTACATTATAGCATGACTCATAAAGTTCAAAGGAAAAATTCACAGAATGGCAGTAAAAAACGCTCATTTGTAACTGGTGTAGCTGGTTACCTAATAATGACTACGGTCAGCTCCTGAGAAACCAAACCACGTCGTGTCACACAATCGCTTCAGCTTGTGCAAGCTACAAAAATGCTGGTTCTGCTGTCAGCAGCACGTTTGCAGCCATGGACATTCCTCATACTAGGGAAGCATCCTCCACCTTTCCAAAAGGGCCCAGATTAAGAAGCCAGAGAGCCAGTGGGATAACAGGAGGTGGCTGCAACAGGGATACCTCTGAAGAATGAAACAGAGAAGGACATCCATGGCTAAAGGAAAATGGTAATGATGTTGAGGCAGCAGCATGACACACTTTGGATTCAACCCTCTTCAAGAGAGAGCAAAGACTTTCTGAGAGGCACAGTGCTTCTCATGTGTTCTCCTTTCAACTTCTCTGCAAGTTCCACTCTCACCCCCTCTGCTGCAGCAGCCCACTATTCTGGGTTTATCCAGCATGTGCATCCATTTGATGATGACTGCAAAACACTCCTTCAAAAAGGGCAGTGGCAAAGGGTGCACTTCTCAGGAAATCACTTGTTTTAGTTTTTGTCAAGGAAGAACTGATAAGTTACACCAAGCTGCCTGTAATGAGCATCAGCTCCTCCCTTGTCCAGTGAGTGGTGTTCCAGCTCAGCAGCCTCTTTCTTTTTCATCACCTTCAGCCTCTACTTCCCACTGAGGAGTTTATTGACACGTTGAAAACAGAGGATGGCTGCCCTCCCAGTTTGAGACATCTCTGACAGCCAACCCTAAAAAGAATTGGATGGTTTGGATGGCCATGTTCAGATGCTTTAAGGAGATTTCAGCTGTAGCCCAGAATAAAGCTTGAAGTTTCAAGTCTCCTTTTCCCTGTTGAGCCCCTAGATGCTGAAAGAAGACAGCAGGGCTATTCCTACAGGGTTAAGCAATGTGAATATGGCCCTAATAAGCAGTTGTTCTTGGTGGTAGCTCTGTAAGCTAGGTCTTGTGATTTCACTTACTATTTTAGTAATATATTTCTACAAAGTACCCAGTTTTCTTGTGTTATTCTTTGTATGGAGAAATGGGATGCAAACCAAGTTTTATTGTTAGAAAGATGATCTGAAACTATGTATTACCTCTGAATTTATCACTTTTGAAAACTTTATGTAATTCATCAAAGTGAAAGCTTGAAAAAATTTCCTTTTACAATATTCCCCCAGTCAAGATTATCCTCCTGCCAAGTATGCATTTCTAGATAAAATACGTGGGAAAGAACTTTATTTCCAAGTATGTCAGGTGAAAGGGAACTAAAGACAGTAAACTTCAGTTTGTACCACTTGATATTCTTGTCGAGGTAACTGCTCACGGGTGTTGTAGCACAACCTCTGAGGTGACAACTCAGCATTCTGGTCTAGGAAAGTTAGGTTCCTTCATAAAACTAAGCAGTCTCGGGGGCAGCATCCTCCTTCAGCCTTTCCTTTTGTACCTATCCACCCTCGCCAACAGTTTAACACCCAGCCAGGCTCTCCCCGGCAGTTTTGGCTACAGAACATCACCTGGCCCGGTGTGACACCGAGGAAGAGGAGGGCAGCGGCCCAACCACCCTCCAGCCCGGGCACAGGAACCACTCCCGCCAGAGGCCCATCCATGGCAGGGTAAGAACCTGAGCAGGAAGGGAGCAGCTTCGAGGCGCGGAGCAGCCGCGGGTCAGACCCGCAATGGCGGCTCCCGCCCCGCCTGAGGGGGCGCGCGGGCCGGCCCCGCCCCGCGCACAGCCGAGCGCCCAATCATCGATCGCGGCCGGGCCACAGCGCGGCGCGCAGAGACAGCGATCGGGGCGGGCCGCGAGCCCCGGGGCGGGGCCGGGGCCGGGCTGAGGCGGTGCCGCGACAACCAAAACAACGGCGCGGCCCGGCAGCCCTTGCGCCCGCGCCCCGCCGCCACCTTCCCCGCCGCCGCCGCCCGGCGGGGCCCGCTCGGGGCGCGAGGTGGGCGCGGAGAGACCCGCCGTCCCGCTGCCGCCGCCATGAAGCTCCGCGTACGGCTGCAGAAGCGAACGGCGGCCCTGGAGGTGCAGGGGGCGGAGCCAACGCTGGGGGAGCTGCGCGCGCAGCTGCGCCTGGCCCTGCTGCCCGCCTGGGGGTACAGGTAGCGAGCGGAGCGAACCATTGGAGGGCTGCCGGGGGGGGAGGCGATGCGGCCCGTGCGCGGCGCGGGCCGGCGGGGCCGTACCACGCGGCGCGGGGGGAGGGATCTGCCCCAGCCCCCGGGGCCGCGGTGCTGCCCCCTGCGGGGCGGGCGCGGCGCTGCTGCGGCGGCACCGCCCGGGCCCGGAGCGCATCGCGGGCACTGCCTCTACCCGGCCCGGCCGCTCGTACCCGGCCCGGCCGCTCGTACCCGGCCCGGCCGCGGGACCGGCTGCCCGGGCTCCTGCAGGGGCTGGGACGCGGGCTGCTTCCCGGCCGGGGCACTGCGGAGCGGGAACGCAAAACTTGCGGAGTTCTCAGCTGCGGATTGCAGCGCGGTCAGAGCTGACTGAGACAGATGCGCGGCGCTTAAGTTACAAAGTGCTGTGGGGTCTCAGTTCTACACTTGTCTCGGGCTTCCTTCTCGGTTTAAGTTGCGTAAGCATTTTATCTGTGAAGAACTCACGGCATGGTCCGTAGGAAGTGAATCGCCTGTAAAAGGAGAGCGTTTCGTGGTGCTGGCTGGAGGGTTTGTGTCGCAAACCTTTAATTAGGTGCGACGTGCTGGTGTTTCACTGGTGATTCACACAGCGGCGTGGGCAGGAGGAATCCGAAGTTACTGCTTGTCTTGCCGCAGTGGGTGTATTTTGTAGCTGCTTTCCTGCTAACCAGTTTCATTTCTGGTTTTTTATTTTTTTTTTGGCCTGAAGCATCTTACCTTATTACCCTCATTTGCAGCTAGCATTCTATAGGACACCTGCTGATCATTGAAATTAATGTTTAGCTTGATGAGAAAGCAAGTTGGTTGAGTCTTCAACACTAAATATTTTTACATAATCTGAGGCAGTAGTTTATTTAGATCTTGTTTTCCTAGCTGTGATATCTTATCTTCTGTTTTGAAGGGCACTTGTTTGCTTTCCTTCATAACTGTTTTATAAACAATTTCTGTAAATGGAGTTTCATTTACTAAGCAGCTATAGCAACTTAAAATCTACTTGATGAGAAACATGGGGTAAATAATTTAATATAGTCTTTTTTCCTGTCACTATTTCTTTAATATATGGGTAGTTAATAATGGATTAAGCCCCATGGCACAATACAATTGTAATATGCAGCATGCATTTCTAATTGTAGAATCATAGGTTGGACAAGATCATCAAGTCCAATCTTTGACCAGTCATCACCAGGTCAACTACACTGTAGCACCAGTTGTTATGTTGAGTGTGTGGCTATCCAGGTGCAGTCAGCCATGTTTCCTTACTGGTTTTTTTTTTTTTAATTATTTTGCAGTTCTGATACCGCATTTTTAATAACATTGAACAGAAAAGATGCTCTCACAGAGGATCAGAAGACCTTAGCTTCATATGGGATCGTTTCTGGTGATTTGATATGCTTGTTACTAGAAGAGCCAGATGAACAACCCAGCCTACCTCCTCTTCCTCCTGCTGCTCCTGCCCCACTTCAGAATGGTCATGAGCCATCCTCCTTGACCTCCAACAGCAGTCAGGCCAACAATCCAAGAGGAGAAGGGCAGAATGAGCCATCTAACAGTGAGAAGGATATGATGGAAGTTCAGGCGAGTGATGAGAGGGTAAGTACATGAGAATTTTCCTGTACAGCACAAGGCAAAAAGGAAGGGATCTTGTTGTGTCAGTTGCTGTACTACATAGGAGTGAATTCCTTGAGAATATTTGGCTCCTTATGCTTGTCTGATATGTATTTAGTTATTTGAATGGAAATTTGTCTCTATTCATTGTACATTTCTGTGTCACAGAAGCTAATTCAGAGAGCCCAAAGTGTTTCAGGTTTACAGAAGTGAATGTTTTTGCTGGAACATAAGGATTGTGTTTCTTACCTGCCTCAGTCCTGTCTTCTTGAGGAGCTGATTCTAGATCTGAGCAGATGCAACATGCAGGGTTGAAAATAAGGTCTTTTTTTCTCCTCCTTTTCCTGACCCTTTCTTTAGCTATATCTGTTTACAGTTTTCAGTCTATTTTTTTTAAAAATAGTGTGTCTGTATGTAGTTTTGTCAGTTAATTGCTATGATCTAGAAGAAAGGAAGCTACAGTCTTTCTCAAGTGGCAACAGGTACACTCCATTGATTATTGATCGATTTTTTTTTTTTTTCCCCTCTGCTGTTTATGCCTGTTGTGTTTGTTTGCAGTCCAAGTTATTTTGGTTACTTGCCATGCATATTGGCTAAGTCCAAATAAATGGTGATACTGTAGTGATTAAATTATTAGTGTGTATGTTGCAAAAATTCTGATGAAGGTTTAATACATTATGATCACTTTGTCTTCAGTTAGTGTATGCAATAAAATGACAGACCCTTTCATGAAGGGTTTGCATTATAAAGATTGAAAATACAAAGGCTGAAATCCCAATCTCCATCTAGAATGCTAGAAAATGGAGGTATAGTGAATCCATACAGCTTGTATGGGGAATCAGGCTGGAATGAGCAGCTGTATAATATTGATGTATATAGAGGTATAATTTTCTGAACAAATAAATGCTTTGCTTTCCCCTGAAGGCAGGATCAAGCCTAGAATTTCCTTCTGGATTAGTCCCTGAAGATGCTGACCTGGAAGAAGGTGCAGGTTCCTATCCCTCCGAGCCCATGCTGTGCAGTGAAGCTGCTGATGGTGAAACACCCCATTCCTTGGAGATGCTCTACCTTTCTGCTGAGTGTACCAGTGCCACTGATGCCTTGATTGTTCTGGTTCATCTTCTCATGATGGAGACAGGCTATGTACCTCAGGTAGGTAGGGGCACCACCAAACAGAAATTTCTGGGTCACTGTGGAGAAGCTGTGCAAGAAGATGCATCTGAGGATCTGCTTCTGCCTTTATATATGTCAGTTGGCTGCAGGGGCTGCTGAAAGATCAGCTTCTTGAAATTCCCTGACCAGAAAGTCTTCAGGCTAAAGACTGGAGCAGCTTTTAGGTGTGGAAGAAGAGGCCTATCCTTGTGTTTCTTTTGGTCCTCAGCCTCACTGGGACCCAGCTGAGCCTCCTGCTTCTGCCTTGTACTATAGAGCATGTGAAGATGTGCTTAGGTAGTAGTACTTCCCTAAATACTGCCATAAGTGTCAGTGTCATCTCAATGATACCCCGTCAAGTGGTGCTTAATGAGGCTGAGGTCTGCCAAAGAAGCTGTCTCTAATTCCATATTCAACTAAGTGTCAAGTTTGGCTTTGGTTTTATTAATCTATAGAGGTATCATACTTGAGCACTCATGGAAGTACATCTGTACAATGTATGGATTAACTTTTCCCCTTTACATTTGCATTTATGTTTACTAATACATGGCTGAACATGGAGAAAAAGACTTGGTCTCAGGCAGGTGTTTAAATTCTCATCTTTTTTCTTGCAGTGAGGCTGACTAAGTGCAGGTGGGTGTCTGGTTGACCAATACCCATTTAATAAATCTGCTAAGTTCATTGCATCCCCATAATTTGAAATACTATGTGAAGAATACATTTGCCACTGGGAATAAAGTTTTTTATGACAGTGAGTACGCTTGGAGGAGGGGAAGATGATTGCCCTGCATATTTAAGAGGAAAGAAAGAATCTACTTTTACTTGTGATTACCTCATATCTGTATTAATATCTCTGATATTCCATCTGAGCTTTTTCATGCTGAAATTGAAAGCAAACCTGTTAGTTGACTCAGGTTTTTCTAGTTAATTCCAAACTGTCATTCTTAAAGCCCTGTCAGATCCTATAAATTCACTGAAAAGGTGCAAAAATTTCTTTTTTTTTTTTTTTTTTTTTTGTGCAGAAAATTAATTATGTGCAGTAGTTGTCAGAATGCTCGAATGGATGATAGAATGAAGGGTGTGTCTCAAAGAAATAGGTGCAAGTGCTCACTGAATGTCTGTTCCTATCAGGACAAAAATTACTGAACTTCACTTAGATTTGGTGTTAATTTTGGTGAAAATGTGTATAATCATACATACTCATAATCACTATATCCTTAGGACTGACCTTAGGAGTTGAATTGCAAGCATCATTCTGCCACTTCCTACCTTCTGATCCTTTTCTCACCCCTCAGCATTGGTACATTGCAAAAGTGTGGCAGTGTGTTTGTTATCTCTTTATTTTTTTGTAGGGGATAGAAGCCAAGGCAGTCTCTATGCCAGAGAAATGGAGAGGGAATGGTGTTTATAAGCTGCAGTACACACATCCCCTTTGTGGAGAAGGTTCTGCTGGTTTGACTTGTGTGCCTCTGGGAGATCTTATTGCTATTAATGGTATGTCACTCAACTTTTCATCCTGGATGCACATTCCTAAGTATCACCATTGTTTGGGAAGAGAAAGCTTAAGTGTGTTTTGAACTGCACCTTTATTACTTGGATTGCTGAGGTGCAGGAGATGCCACTTCCTGATGCAGAATACTCTTGGCATTTCCAGTCTCTGTGATAACTGTTTCTTTCCCTCTTGTCATAACAGATTAATCCTTAGGAGATTCATCTGGCCTTTCCATTGCAATATTGTAAAAATATTTGTTGTCTCATTTCATAGGAACTTTGGTACACATTGCCAGACATGAAGGAAGTAGTTGCTTCAGATACAGTGTTTTGGCTTCTTTCATGTTTTTTGCAAGACACATGACTTCCAGACTGTATTACTTCAGTAATGAAGTGGTCTTTCTGTGTCTGTGTCTTAAATTTTGAAATGTCTTTCTTTCTTATATTTGTAGCAACACTAAAAATCAATGAAGAGATTAAAAGTGTGAAGAGAATCCAGCTATTGCCATCATCCTTTGTTTGCTTTCAGGACCCAGGTATGCCTGAGCTATGATCTTGTAGTAGTAAACTGAAAAGTAAAGAAGGAACACAGTGGGTGAGAATATGCTTTAGCAGAGTACCAAATAGGCACAGAATAGCAAAAAAAAAAAAAAGGTGGTTACCATTTAGGTTAGTCATAACTTTGTGGTAAAAGAAATTCAGAGTGTATAGCCATTTACTCACACTTTGTTGTTAGCACAAATTCTTGTATTTCTTGGATTAACAATGTAAAGAAAAACTGAGCTTTGCAAGGTTCTATCCTTTGACCCATATCCTTATTATATATGGGGTTCTAGGCATATGTGTGAATCTCTGGGACAGCAGTGCTGGGTGATATCCCCTTTCTGCCTGGCAGCTCAGGACTTCAGAGTCTGGTAGTACCTACATTCTTGTTGTGGCACTGTAGTTGTTAAATTCTTCTTGCCAAAAAATATGTGCTGACCACATAGGTTTCTCCAGAGTGCCAAAACTAGAGGGAAAACTAAAGTGAGGGAGAAGAGCAAATGCATGTGGATCCTTGTGAATACTTCTGTCAGAGGAATGAAGGTTGCAGGCTTTTAGAATATAGATGTATGTTAGACAGGAGCCTTAAAATCTGAAAAAGGAAGCTTTGACAGCTTGAGAGTCAATTTGTTTCCAGAGAACTCAAGTCTTTCCATTAACTGTGCCTTTTAAAGCTGTAGGGAAAGCTTAGCCCAATCATGGAACTGGTTTCTAGTTTATCAATGACTGACTTGTTGCAGGATAATTACACTCTAGTTGCAGAGTTGCTGCTATCAAGATCACAAGCAGATTAAAGTTGTGTTAATAAGAAAACTGTAATTCTTATATAATTTTTGCATTACAACCTTTTGAAGTTAAGCTTTTTCCCTCTCTTCTTTGATAGAGAAGGTTGCAGGTGTTTACAAAGACCTTCAGAAATTATCCCGTCTCTTTAAAGACCAGCTGGTTTACTCTCTCCTGGCTGCTGCCCGACAAGGTGAGAGAAAATAGTTACATTTAGAGATGGTACTTAATTTTTGAGCATGGAAGGAAGGGAGTCAATCTAAAGCCTTGAAGAAAGTGTGTTAGAAACAGCTAACAGTGATAGGTGTATAAACAGTAAGCATAAAGTAAAATATACATGCTAAAGAAATTATATTAATCTTTGTAACCCAAAAAATGTTAACATAATTCTGGTTTTAATTTTTGATTGCTCTAGTCTCACTTCAGAGATGGAAATGGAGTAGCTGTTTTCCACGCATCACGATGAGGAAGTCCTACTGTAATAATTTTGTAGCAGTAGTTCTGTAGTTTTGATCTATTTCTTTGTCAAAACAGAAAAAGTTATTTAGCATCATGTTTGGAAGTCTGACCTCAGGAATGATCTTGTTAAGAAGTGGTCATTGTAGACTTGGAAGGGGTGGTAGGAAGTAACCCAGGCTGGTGTTTGTGAAGCAGTAGGAAGCCAGGCTTTCTCTGCATAGTTACTGCCATAAAAGTTCCCAGCTTTGTATTCTGAAGACAATGGAATTCCCTCTAGACTTCAGTGCATGAAGATTTTATGTGAAGCATGTGCTCTGTATTTGTGTTTTTTGCAGGCTCATGAAATTGGGCAGGTCTTTTTTTTCTTCTTATTCCTTAATTATTCCTTAGCTCTGTAGCTTATAAACATAATTTGGTGTGTGGAATGTTTCTTAGGTGTAGTGCTCAGTATGAAGTGTCATTTGCTCTATTTTGTGCACCTCTTAAGTGTAGTTAGAGTTGCAAGAGGTCTGTTTTGCAAGGAGTCACATCACAGTAGTTACTCAGAAAAGGGAGAGGCATCAAAGGGAAAGGATGTGGGGGAAAGATTATAATGTTCTCTCTTTTAGGGTCTTCAGAGATAGAAGCACTACCTAAGTGACGTTAAGTTTTTCTGTACTTTCCTTCTCCTTTCTGTAGCTTTGAACTTGCCAGATGTGTTTGGGTTAGTGGTCCTTCCTCTTGAGCTCAAGCTTCGGATTTTCAGGCTTCTGGATGTCCGTTCGCTCATCTCTCTCTCCGCTGTTTGCCGTGATCTCTACACAGCTTCCAATGACCAGCTTCTCTGGAGGTTCATGTACCTGCGGGATTTCCGAGGTAATGTCGAGGCACATCTTCTTCTAATTACTTCTCATGTTAACAGGGGGATTACTTCTGACAAGTTTTGATAAGAGGCTCCTCAGGCAACTGGTAATGGTGTTGAAACACTGAGTAAATGCAGTTGTTTGTGATACTAATCAGTACAATTGGTCAGGTGGGATTCAGGTGGATGCAGAGTTTTCTGCCAAGGAAAATGGTTGGCAGTCTTCTGAGCTGCTGCTGCTGCTCCACATGGTTCTTCCCTTGGTGAAGGCTTTCCTTGTTTTCCTCTGTTTCCTTTGCTACCTTAGTGTATTGGCTACTGCAGATATTAGGAAGTGGAGGAAAGATATATTCCTGCTTCAGTTTCTCACAAGAGAGTAAAGAAACAAAGGTAATCAAGGGAAGTGCTGTCAGAAGGCAAACACACAGACAGTGTTTCTGGGATTTCTCTATTTAATAATATTTGGAAATTATGCTTTGCAAGGAATGGGTGTGCAAGTAGATTACCTATCAAATGGATCTGGAGCTTTATATTTTTTAAGATGCATTACCTTTAGGAAAAGGCGTATTGACTGAAAGTATTTTTCGTATCCTGATTATTCTTTGAATTCTGACACACTGCAGGTATTTGTGGTGCAATATCTGTTGCTTTTCTTAATTCTTTGCCTCTCTTTGTAGATCCTATTGCAAGGCCTCGTGACACAGACTGGAAAGAAGTAGGTGGCTTTTTTTATATAATCTTTCTGAGATCTTAGTTTGAGAATTAAGTATAGGCTTTGGGGGCAGTAACTTTGAGTTAAAGTTTAGCTTAAAAGTATGGTGTTCTATGTGTGCATGTTGGTCAGACTAGTGGAAAGAAGCATCAACAAGTTACATGCTGCATGCTCAGACTGGGGGTTAGAGATCTTCCAAGGGTGCTATGCCTGGTCTTTGGCAGGCAGGGGAGTTGCTGCTCTGGGTTTTCAGACTCATGAGGAGGATTTTTTTGAGAAGTGCTGTAAAACTGAACATAGTTGCTGAAGCTGGAACACTTAGAGAGATTTAAAATGTGTTTTTTTTCTGTCTGCAGCTATACAAGAAAAAGTTGAAACAGAAGAAGGAGGCCCTGAGATGGAGGCACATGATGCTTCTGCCCCCTATACCTCATCCAATCCCCTTTCATCCCAACCCATTCTATCCTAATCCCTTTCCACCCAACCCTTTCCCATCAAATCCAATCTATCCCCCAATGATCATTGGGGGAGAATATGATGAAAGACCAACACTTCCATATGTTGGAGACCCAATTAACTCACTCATTCCTGGCCAGGGAGAAGCACCAGGTCAGTTTCCTCCATTCAGACCACATTTTGACCCAATTGGCTCCCTGCCTGGAGCAAACCCTACGCTTCCAGGACGAGCTGGTCCCAGTGACAGGTTTCCACCTCGACCCAGCCGGGGCCGCCCCATGGACATTCGCCGTTCATTTATTTGATTGCTGCTTTTTCCTGCAGGGAGTTTTGTAGTCACTGAGCTTGCTTTCTAACTGCAGGAGATGGCAAATCCCAGGCACTAACATCTGCCTTCAGATTGTGCAAGAACACGCGTGCATGGTGATGTCCCAGCCGCAGAGGCTGGGTTTGTTTTGTGCTCTGGTAGTGCTGTACCACCTGGCACTTAAGGTCTGTTCCTCAAAGAGCTACGACTTAGAGCAGTTCGTTCTGCTGCCCCCCTCCTTGCCCTTAATCGTCTGTGAAGTGCTACTTAGAGACCACAATACCGGCCAAATCCTTACTGCATCAGATAAAGAGCACTTTAACTACAAACCCTCTACTTGTCTGTCTTATTTGAAGAGTTTTACCAATTTGCCAGGATGGAAGGTTTTGTTTAAAATCTACCCGGCTAATTAATAATCTTTATTAACAGAAAAGTTACCACATAGTACAGGATACTGCCACTGTTATGGTAGATGTGTGTTCATGGAAATTTTTAAGATGTTGTTTCCTTTTTCCTTTAATATTTTATTAGGTAAAAAGCATTTTTGTATTGTTACTTAATGCACAAAGGGCTGCACAGCGAAGGGATTTTCTTTACAATGGAAATATTAGAACACAAATTAATTCATTTTACAAACAACTGAGTAAAGTCATGCTACAGTGCAACTCAAGTCTAAGCAGAAGCAGAGCAATTTTACAAAGAATCAGCAGCAAAACTTTTGACTTTGTCCTTGACTTTACAAATAAGGATCTGTAGTACGGGACTGCATTTACTGTGTTTGAACTAAAAGTGGTGTGAAAATGCATATTTTCTCCCTATCTGACGCACTTAAAGAATTAAATAGGCTGACCTGGTTGCAGTGGGAATGGGATCACGACAACATGAGAAGCAGAATGAATTCTGACTTTAGTAAATTCCATTTAATTCCATTACTTAGGTATCAGATGATATCTTGCCAAAAAGAAATGTCGTAGCGTGTTATGAGCACCTTTCAAGTGTTGTCTTATTAACTAATGAGCAGCTAACAAGACCACTGTTAAAGTTTCTTGATAAGACCTGCAAGCTGATGCAGGAGCTCAATTAAAGGAAGACTGGAATGACTAAACTTTGCTAGAACATTTAATTTCTTATGTATTTTTTAAGGTGATTGATCTCAGTGTTTCTATAAATGTAAATGGTACTAATGACTGTTGTGACAACTGATACTATTTTCTAAAACTTTTTTGAAATTCCAACTGTGGAAATGGAATGACATTTCCTGTTAAATACAAGCTATTTAATCAGTAATACTTATGTGCTTTTTAAGGTGAGATTTCAGTGGTTCATCTTCTTGTTTTGTATAAAATTAGCTGACTTCAGTAAGGTCAGGGAGTTTTGCCAGTGAAAGTAAAATATAATACTTTATTTTGCTGTCAAAAGTTGTATTGCTTCTTTCTTCCTTTTCTACTTCACAGAGATAGTTTTCCTTTACTACCAAGATTAGCCTTGACTTTTAACATTTGCTTTCAGTAGTTGAATTGCCTTGTTCCAAAAGCATTTTCACCAGTGAAATACATGGTCAGATCTCTTAGAGTTTGCAGCAATTCTTTATATTCCACTGACTATAAAAAGGAAAAGTAAAATCTATACTGTATCGATCTTGCACCATTTTGTCCTTGTGGTGAGTGCTTCAGCAATGCATAAATGATATTCAGATTAGGTTGCAGAGCTGATAAAATAATTCATAACTTAACCTTTTCCTTTTTTTCCAAGCTATTTCTGGGAACAGTGATCACATAATGCATGTGAGAAGTTAATTTTGTGGTGCCAGTGGTACTCACATTGCCAATGCCTTGATGACAGTAACATGGTTTGACTTGCTGGCAAGCCTTGTGCTGCTCTGGAATTGGGCTCTCTTTGCTGTGAAGGCAACCATGAAGTCATAGTTCTGCCAGGCTGATGCCAGAGGTTCAGTTTATCCTGGATTTTGTCATTGAAGTGTTCGTTTTTGAAGTAATGAACTCAGCCCTTTTACACATACACCACTAAGTGACCTGAAGATATTTCTTCTCTTATTTTGTTGTCCCTCACATGTAGTAAAGGTGTTGTGACCCAAAGATTAGGAAACCTGACTTAGCTGTAACTGTAAAGTTCCTTAAAAAGGAGTTCCTGTTTATTCATAAAACAGGGTATAAAGTATAAAGTGAGTATCTCAGGACCAACAGTATAAAATTAGAAGACAAAACAGAGGAAATACTTGGAAACTATAGCTGCTTGCTTTGTTTATTTGCCATCTCCGAAGTCAAGTGTGTGTGTCATTGCTGTTGCAAATGATAAAGAGAAATCACAAAAGATGAAATGCCTTAAGATGAGCATTCCTAACCTGTACTCTTCATCAGTATCTATCACTGTAAAGGTTGCTACTGAGTCACTTGGAAATTAAGGAACTATTATCCTTGGCTTTTCTGTGTATTGTTTTATCTTATCCATGAAACCTTAAGCCAATCAGATGAAACAACTGAGCCATACGCAAGGTGTAAAGTCTTACATACCTGCTTGTGATTAGTGGAAGACTGTAAAACACCACAGCATTTACAAGTAGGACTGCTGTTCTTCTGGACCTTAGCTTGCTCAGGAATGTGTGTTCCATTCCTCTTGAAATACCACACCTAGCTATGACAAGAAAGTCAAGGTGTTCTTAGTTTCTAGCTAAACAGCAAAATGTAAACTAATTTTCCAGGTGATGGATATGGTTGGGTGTTGTAGCTGTGTTCCAGCTACTTCTTGTGCTGGACCCAAACACACAAACCTACTCATGTTTCCTGTCTTCCGTGTGAAGAAAATGAAAGCAAATAGGACAAAAGAAGCTCTGACCTGGTGCTCAGTTTTCATATCTGTGTGAGAAAGATCCCAAGGTGTGCTGTGAGGCTTGTGTGCCCTGTGATTTAAATGTAGCTTCTCTTTACCAGATTTCCTGTTGTTTTCTTACTGCCCCTGCTGTTATATTTAGGTACCTTAGTGCCTCTTGGGTATACCTTAGCTTCCTATTCATATGAAAGGAGAATACCCCTTGTATTCCCTCTTCTCTTTTTCTGGAGTGTAGGGATTTTGGAGTAAAAGCATCATTGGTGATAACTTGAAGATGGGATGATGCATTTGTGAATCTCCTGCTAGCCACATCTAGTATGTGAGCATTATAGCTGTAGACTGGACGTGTACTGTTGGGACAGGCACAACAGATTTTCATAATTCTAACTTTGGAAATAACTCAGTGTTTTAAAGCACTTCTGTGAATAGAACTGAAGGTGCATTTTCAGGAGCTATGGACTAAATTAAGCTGAGAGTGCCTGTAGTTTATATTTGATGTTGCAACTTAAAGCTAGGCAGTGAGATGCAATTCTGTTTGCTTGTCCCTTGAAAGGTGACAGCTGGGAGCAGTATGCAAATGAAGAGATTGAGTCACTGCTGGGTATCAAATCTGACAGTGCTATCCTGTTCTGTGGTCTGTCAGAGGACAGTCCTGCTGTGTTCAAATGCAGCCTCAGCAAATGACCTGGCTGTTGCACTTTCAGTGATGAACTGCTGTTGACTTATGGGGCCATGTCGTACTAGTCACCATTCCTTTTTTGCATATGTTGGTGAAGGAATCATAGTTTCAGGGGATAAAGCATTTTAGGATTCTTGCAGTAAGCTTTCATTTCTGTCTCTTCATTTCTGGTGACCATTTAGTAGGGAAACGCATAAACCATGCTGAGGGAAGTGTTACAGAAGGAAATCCTCTCCTGCCAGGGTTGTTTTACCTCTTTTCTATATAGTGAAGTCTGTTAATCTGCTTCTCTTGCCAGTGGGACACTGCTTGCTCAAGGCCATTTCTCATTCTTTTATTTCTCCTGGAGACTGGAAAACAGCAGGGACTGGGTTTTTTCCCCTCAGATGATGACGCTACATTGTAAACTGCTTATCAAACCCTAAAGGACAACACAGAGCTGAGGAAAACAAAAGAAAAGAGAAGATAAACCATCTGAGAATAAGGTGATTCTGTAATACTGTACTTGAGGTATAAGTCATTGATCCAGATGAGTCTCTTGAGGGACTTCCAATCTGGAAAAGCTATGCTGTTACTTGTCATTATTCGTGCAAAGGCCTGCTCAGGGGTAGGTCATACAAGGTCCAGATGACTTCATTGGATTTAGATGTTCATTACAGGTGCTATGCAGGAAGGATTTCCTTGTTTGGCTTTATTCCCACTAGTGAATCATAAGATCCAAGATGGCAAATGCAGCTGTTGCTTTTGCTGCTTTGAGGATCTCCTTGTTTATCCTTCCTTGTTTAAGTGACAGCAAAGATCTGGACCATTGGCTCAAATATTTATTTAACTTGCTGACCTCCCTGGGCATTCCTAAGTATCATCATGGTGAAGTTGGCGAGGGAAGCACAAAGCCAAGTCTGGCCTCAAAGCTGCATGTTGAGGAGGCAGGATGAGGACTGGCACCTGCATTAGGTGTGTTCCAAACAGAGCTCCCAGGGTGCAAGGGGGTAGGCTCTCAGCTGCTATAAATAGCTATAGATATATGGATTTACCCACATATTACGGGGTGAGTTTTTTCAATCATGAACACAGCTTGTGTGGGATTTGTCATGTCCCAGTTCCAGTATATGTGCACAGACACAGCTTCTTTCAGTGTTGCAGGCTTAGAGGAAAAGCACACCAGCAAAGATTCATTTCTGTCTTCTCTGGAAGAATAATTCGTGGGAGTGGTCAGGGAGAGCTAATACTGATTGTTACCCTCTTGGGACAATCCCATACATGCCCTCATGTGGCTTGGTGTCTCAGGAAGGACCCAGGTCATCTTATTTGTGAAATAATTTTCCAGATCTGTTGCAAGTTTGTCACCTTGCAATCTTTTTGCATTCACCCCAGCAAAGTTAGTGGGAATTCAAGGCAGGAGACAGGATTTCACTCCATCTCTCTGTCCATTCAGTATTATGGAACACTCAGCACACAACTATGTGCACTTCATCAGTTCTGCTATTAATTAAGTATGTTCCTGAGGGACATACACAGCCAGATGTGACCAAGTCACCAAAGTGCTTGGAGTTTAGCTGGGTTTTGTCTGGAATTTGTGTGAACTGTGAATGTGAACTCTGGTGTTTTCAGGGGCAGGGGAAGAAGTTTTTTGCGTGGAAGACCCATTTCTTAGGTTATTTTTGAACTAAGGCTACAGGGTTAGAACATGACATTTTTCTCTCAGAACTTGGGAATCACGCGCAGGAGACATAAATGCAAGGCATGAGACAGAGATGTTTTATCTGCTGTAAGCAGAGTGATCTGGAACAAAGCAGCAGTCCATCTGGCTGACCTGCTTGTGTGATCTTTAGT
>NW_026612905.1:0-25000 GCF_029582105.1 Oenanthe melanoleuca | reverse complement strand
GAATATTGCTTAGCAGCACTAAATCCAACCCCGCTCCTATTATTGCTGGATTTCTGAACCTGCTTCTCCTTTGCCCGCTTTGTCAACTTATTCACAGTTGCTGTTTATGCGGCAATTATTTAGCAGCAAAAGCTTTCCATGTGCTGTTTTGACATCCACTTCTTCTCCAAAAGGTTTGCATCAGAGATGCAGATGTGCTGGCTCCAAGCAGCTGCCTGCTGCCCTGGATTTGTTGGAGGAGGTTCAGATGGAGCAGCATGGAGCCCTAGGGCCCAGTGTACCCCACCTGTATTACCCAGGCTGGAACAACACAGTTATTTGTACTGAAATCAGCAGTAAGGTTTTCATCCACTCTCACTACATCGAATCAAGACCCTTGGATGGCGCTGAGCCGAAACATGATTAATGGTTTTCCAAGCACAAGCCAAAGGTGGGTGGAAAATACATCTTGGAAACCAGCTTGGTAGCACTTTGATGCCTTCTGAAACCTTAGCAGGATGTGAAAATGTACCTGGCATTTTGCAGCTGTAAATATGGGCTTCACAGCCACATACAGCACTTCCAGCTGCACAGATGCTACTTATTTTTGTGTTCTCCTGGAACAAAACCTTGCTTTATTTTTCTCACTTCCAAAATAAACTTCCTTTTCTGCACTCCCACAGAGAATCGCCACCGGGAAGAAAAGCTGCGCAGAGTTCTCTATCCAGCAGATTGTCTCTCTGTTCCCTCCACCCCAAGAACCTGAAAGCAGAGCTGGGCTACTGTTTACAGAAATCTGAAGCGAATTTAAAGATGTCTTGTTTCTAAATCCATCCATTTCTGATTGAAAGAAGCTGAGCTAGTCACATTTGAGGAGCTCATTAAAATGTAAACAGCATCGCTTTTAATTGCCAGCGCTAAAAATTGTCATTATTTATTTTAAATGTCGAGGTGCATAAGAATATGTGTTTAATTGCAAAAAGAAGGAGGAGGTGAATTTTAAATGCACTTTGGAGATGATGCAGCTTGAGCTCTGGCTGGGTGTTTCCACGAGGAATTGCAGTCGGCCCTTTCACCCTGCAATTCCTTCCATGCAGACACACTTTTAATACAATTTTTTTTCCTCTCTTTTAATGTATCTGTTTGTTCGGCCTTTCTCTTTCAATACCCTATTTCCCACCTTCTGCAAATTCTCACTCTTGAAGAAATCTGGAAATCAGTCCAACGCTTCCAGATCAGTCATTATTGGATGTTTTTCTGTTCACGCTGGTAAATGGTTGGAAAGTGTGTAATTAGTTAAAGATGTGAAGTGCCGACTGAGTGCTAAGAAATGTTATGTAAGTGCAATGCATGGCAGACAGAGTGTGCCATGAAAGCCATGGCACTGCTCTGCACTGAACCAGCACCTTTCCCCCAGGCTGGCAGAGCTCCTCACTGTCGCTGCCGGAGGTTGTCAGCACCCAACAAATTAGCAAATTGTTTTAATACGCCTTTACAGCTGAGAAAACTGAGGCACAGAACAGTGAAGTGCCCTGTCCCCTTTCTCCTGGGACTCAGCAGCAAAGCCAGGCATCCCAAATTCCACTGCTAGCTCCAGTTAGGGGTGCCACTCCATAAGCCCTGGCTGAATGGATGCTGCCACACACTGTCAGCAAAACCCTGGGGGCACAGCCCAGGGATCAGCTGGAGCAGAGAAGAATGTTTTGGATGGCATCTGGAGATGCTGCAGCCCACCAGGGTTTGGGGAAAGGCCCACAGATTTGGTGCACGGCCACAGGGACTGGTTGTAGGTGTGTTGACACAAACAGTTTGTGTCCTCAGAAAGGCTCCCATCTAGTGAATGATGGAGACCCCATCTCTTCCCTTTCCACAGTCAAGCTCTTCTGAGAAAGATCAATTTCCTTGGAAAGTGGCAGGGTTTTGCTTCCCACAATGCATTTTTGTGGGGCTTGCTACACTGAGGAGGGAGAGGAAGAGCAGCTTTATCTCCTGCTGCCCAGCTCATGTAATTTCCCATCTCCTGCCCATCCCATGGATACATGCTGGACATTGACTCAAGGACTTTCCCTGTGAAACCCAAGCAGCTGTGTGGCATGGACAGTTGGGACATAGTTGAGCCACAGCAGGCCACTGCTCTGTGCCTAAATCACCAGCCAGGCTGGGATATGCCACATCCACAGGACATAGAGCCAGACAGATTGTCCCTGGAGGGCCTTGGACAGGATATGCATCATCCTTGCTGCCTGGCACCTCAGCCCTGTCCTTCTTCAGCAGCATCACTATGTTCCCCCCACTTCCTCCTCCTTGCAGCCTCTCCCTCCCTCTCCAAAGCATTTTTCTTCAATTGCTTTTATAACAGTGCTCTCTTTGGATTTTCAATGTCCTCTGGAAAATTTGATTTCACACCATATTTGTATGTTTAACAAAAATAATTCCAAACACCAAAAACAAGCCGTGCCCTGACTGGCGTTACGTAGCATTTGTGATAATTGGATTCTCAGAAAGCCAAGCACTTTCTGGGTTTTAATGAGATTCAGACTTTAATTACTGCGGCCCTTTCCCAGGCATGCAGTGGAAGCAGGGAGGAAAATGACCATAATCAGGACTTGGGCATGTTGCAAGAGACAGCCTTGATGGATCGTGTTTTGGTTCCTTAATGAGGGGCCATTCTTGCCACACAGTTGGAAAGCCACTTTCTCTTGCAGTGTGGCCTATATTTACACCCCGTAGGATTTTGGCCACAAACCACTGCTGCAGCCTCTCAGAAGACACTTCTTCCTGGATGGAAAACCAGCAGAGATGGCTTCTGGTCCTGCAGGAGAAGAGAGGGAGACAAGGACATGGTGGTGACTGGCACATGGTTTTTCTGAGTTCTGAGTGCAGCTCAGGAAGGACATGGACTTGTTGGAGCAAGTCCAGAGGAGGGACACTAAGCTGATTAGAGGGATGAATGCCTTCTCTTGAGGGGGAAGGCTGAAAGGGTTGGGATTGTTCAGCCTGGAAAAGAGAAGGCTTTGGGGTCACTTCATGTTGTCCTTTCAGTACCTGAAGGAGCCAACAAGAAAGATGGAGAGAGACTATTTACAAGGGCCTGGAGTGACAGGACAAGAGGGAGTGGATTCAAATTATCAGGGAGTGGGTTTAAATTGGATAATAGGAATAAATTCTTCCCTGTGAGGGTGGAGAGGCTCCAGCACAGGTTGCCCAGAGAAGCTGTGGCTGCCCCATCTCTGGAAGTGTTCAAGGCCAGGTTGGATGGAGCTGTGAGCAACCTGGTCTAGTGGAAGGTGTCCCTGTCCACGGCAGCAGGGTTGGAACTAGATGATCTTTAAGGTCCCTTCCAACCCAGGCGATTCTATGATTCTATGATTAAGGTTTTGATGATGATGATGATGATGATGATGATAGCACAGCGTGATCCTTGGGAAGAGTCCAGGATTCCTGCAGGATCAGCACCAGCTTCCTGCAAGCCCCTAGCACAGCTCTTTGCCTCCTGCACAGTGCAGATCCCAGGCAACTCCTGCCCGTAAGGCTGGGATGAGTCACTCGCTGGCTTTCTCGCTTCCCGCCTCCATCCTGCAGGATGCGGTGTTTTGTCGAGTCTTATCTGCACTGAGGTTGGAGGAAGCAGATGAATGCAGTGGTTTCATGCCTGCAGAGCGCCAGCCTCAGCAGAGGGGTGGGGTCATTAACAGAAACACGCAAACTTTATCTGGGAGGAGTCAAGATTGCGTGTGGCCATCCGAGAGGACCTTTAGATTGCAATGTTCAGCCTGCGTGATGATATTCGGATCCAAGCCAAGAGAAATTATTTAAAAATAAATAAATAAAAAGGCTTGGTTAGACACTACATCAAGCTCTTCACTGATGAGTCGATGTATTGCCTTACGGTGTTCCCACATCTACGCATTTTACAAAATGATAAGAAATCTCTCAATTTCTGCGTTCTCGATAGCCCTACTCCTCTTGTTATGCATCATCCTCTCACCAGTCAGAGATTGATGTCACTCCCTGCCTTCCCCCTTGCTGTTCAAGGCCTAAATCAGAATTGCCAGGTAAAAATTTCCAAGATTGCTCTTTCCATTTCCTTTTCCAAGTTCCCAGCTATCTGCCTGGTTTTTCATCGCTTCTAAAAGGTCAAGCTCTCAGCAGTCTGGAGTACACACTGTCCTTGCTTACCACACACAAGCATATTCTTGGAATTACCTTCCTTTTAACCTCTCACTGCTTCCTCATTTAGCCACACGCTCTGGATGCCCACACAGCTGTGCCTGCTGCTCGCTGGCAGCAGAGGAAGCCGAGGTCTAAGCGGGCAGCAGCAGTGGGTGGCTTGAATGGCTCTGACATGAGGTACCTCAGCACCCACCGTGGGCAGGTTTGGCATCTCCATTCTGCCCAGTACTGTGATCTTCATCATTTCATGGGATGAGGCAGCACTGAAGGACACATGTAGGAGCTGGGGAGGAGCTCAGTGGGGCTGATGCTGTGAGGGCAAAGTGTTGCACAGGGCTTACAGCATGCCTAGGGTGTGGTTTTTGTGGCCATCCCCTCCAGTACTGCCCAGGCAATGTCATAGATCAGGGACACATCCATCAATCCTTGTCCTCCAGAGGCAGACCCATGTCTCCATGTCTCTGGTACTTCTTGAGCCTCAGTGCCCCCTAACTGCTCTGTAGGATCAACCCCCAGCTCAGAATTGGGTTGTTGCTCATCCCCCCACATTCCCTTTTCTCAAGAAAACCTGCTTGCCCTTTTCCATTTCCAGACCTGTTATTTTTACCCCTGGAGCTGTACAGGGGGAGCCATGTCTGCTGCTGCTGTCCTGCTGGAGGAGGCAGGGCTGTTCTGACTCCCCAGGGCTCATTTTTAGGACTCTGTAGCTCTCATGGGTGGTAGGAGCTCCCCAGACATCCTGGACAAACAGAGCTGGGAATCAGGAGCAAATCTGTGGCTTTGGGGTATGTGTAGGGACATGCTCCATGAGGTTACAACACACTCTTAAGCTTTCTTCAGTTTTTCATGGAGTCAAATTTCTCATCCTTGACAAAGATGACTGGATTCAGGGCCAAGGGCAGAACTAAGGGTCTCAGGTAAGATAAAGAGAGTGACCTGGAGGGCTCCTATGGGATCAGAGCCTCACCTTGAAGAAGGACACAGCCAGACTTAGGTCCCATTGAGACAAATCCCAGGAACAAGGTGTCTGCACAAAGGCTCTTAACCTGGGGCTTATGCAGAGCAAACTCCTTCACCCCCTGCAGTGACCAAGGAGCTTGAATTTCCACACCTAAGTCTGAGCAAACAGGAATACACCAGCAGGTAATGTGGGATGGCCTGTGCAGGAAGAGAAGTCCCTTGCTAAGTGCTAAGACTGGAAAGGAAAAGATGCCTTTTGGTGTCCCTCCTGTTACACCAAAACCAAGAGAAGCTGGCATCTGGCTTGTAACGTGCAGCACCATTTCAGGACTTAACTCAGATGTTGTTCTGTGTCCCAGTCTAAACCAGCAAGGGAAAACCTGTGCTGGATGGGGTTAGGAGAGAGCTTGTTTTATTCCAGCACATGTTGGGCTGATACTGTCTGGACTGCTCTTCCAGGTGCTCATGTTGAAGGATGTGGTGATTGAGGTCATACTCTCATCTCTCTTCTCTGACTTTGTCTTGTGAATGCTTCTCTTCTGGCATCTCTGTAGAGGGCGTCCTCCTTCTCAGCAATGTGGGGAGGAGGCCCCTGAGCCCCACAGTCAATTTATGGATGTGGGGACAGGTCAGGAAAGTAGCAGGGATGGCACTCCTACATTCCACAAATCTCTGAGCTCTGCCTGCCAAGCCCACAGAGATGACTGCCTGTAAGCGAGTCCATCCCAAGCCTCCAGCAGTCACACCATGTTCTCCCTCCTTTTCCCAGGAAGCAGATTGCAAACCCATGTAACCACAGGGACCAGCAGAGCGTGGAGGGCTCAGGAATCAGTCCACACCCCTCTGTGGCTCCTGGGAAATTCCTTCTGATGAGGAAGGAGAAGCTGGAAGGAGCCTGGGTAGAGACAAGCCTCCCACGGCATATATAGCTCTCCTTTCTTCCCGAAAAAATAGAAGCACTGTCCTACAATGGACTGAGAACTTCTGGATCTGTAGATAAAAACAGCCCTGGATCATGTGTCACCCCAGCCCCTCCCAAAAAGCCTTTTGGTGGGGTTAGGGTTGGGCTCTGGACAGAACAGAGGAGTCTGTTTGGGTGGATTTGCTGCTGGGGTAACAGTAAAATGCAGCTTGAGATTCCTGTGACTTGCACAGTGTGAAAATGTTTATTCCTCCATAGAGTATTATTTCTCTCTTAAGTGGAAGAAAAATTCATCTCTCTTCATGGGAGCAGTGTGTTCCCCCTGTTTTCCACCTGTGCCTGAGTGCTAAAGAGGGTCTTAAGTGGAGCATCTACAGCCATGGAGGCTGACCTTGGTGAACAAGCATATCCTTCCCCAAGCCCTGCCCTTCCAAGAACTGCTGCCAGTATTTCCATCTACAAAATCAGGAACAGACACAACAGGAAGCAACACTCTGGAATAAGGCAACTTTTCAGAGACTTTGGAGACTGGGCACAACCTCTCCCCAGGAAGTGCTGGGATGGGCTGGTGAGTTTGGCATGTGCGTGGCCATATAATTGCATTTTGTCAGGCCTGGGAAATGAAATGATGTTTTCCTTTTCCAGAGGTCAGGCATTACTGCTTCTTATGGATCTCTGTGCAAAAGATCAGAGAACACCCACGGTGGAGAGGATCAGTTCCAGGTTATCCGTGGCTTTTCCTCTCCCTATTCCTGGCTGTGGAGATCCCAAGTGAGATGTCTGAACAGGATGCAGAGCAGTTGGCAGAAGCTGCTGAGATGGTCTGCAGCTGCCTAAGCAACTCCATGGAAAAGGGATGGGAGCTGGCATCATCTCTGTGTGGCCTGTGGCTGGACACTCCACAGGAAACAGGGAGAGCCCAACAGCCTCACTGGAAAAGTCATCATCTTCACAGATCAAAGCATGAGATTGTCCTCAAGAGGAGAAAGTAACTAAAAAGTGAGAAACCTTGGGCTGTTTAGAAGAGAGGCAGAGGGAGAATGTGCCTCCCTGGATTGGCCTGGCAAGAGTCAGGTTTGCAGAGGTGGGATAGAACATCCTAGGAGGGCATGGGGAGAGCACTGAATTTTATAATTTCCATATGAAATCAGAACAGGTTAAAAACCTTTGTTTTCAAATCCAGAGCATAATTAGCAGTGAGTCATGGAAAGTGCTGTTCCAGCTACTGTAAGAAACAAGCTGGCACTGAAGGGTCTGCTGGTCATTTGAAAGCACAGAGAGCTTCAGCCCAAGATTCCTCCTTCCTTAATTGCACCACTCTTGGCCACTCGCTCTAAATTAAGCAGACAGGAGTACAAGAGAACTAATGCACTGCTCTGAAAGGCAAACTATTAACCAGTGTCTCTCAGATGTTTAACTTCAAGGAGGTGCGATTGAAATCTCATCAATTATGATCAGCGGACATGAGGAGGGCTTGAAGTTCATCCATAACGCAATTTGCAGGGTAATAAAAATTGAAGATGTGAAATCTCTGCTGGGCTGATTCTGCTTCAGTCCCCAGGGTGAGTTAGATGGGTCCCTGTACCATAAGTACCCTAAGTGAAATAAGTACTCTGTGCAATAAGTGCAGTGGAAGAAAAGCTTCTCTGATGTACTTTTGTTACTTAGAGGATGTTGCTGTTGAGTATTTTACACCACACTTACAAACCTAAGGACTTTCTGTGTAGTCTCAGGCATATTTCCTGCTTTTGGCTTCATTGGCAGTTTTCTTTCACCCAGTTTTTCTGACAGTTCTTCTGGACCACAAACAGCTCTCCGCTGTCCTCTCACATCCTCTTCCTTTAAACACTTTGCTCAAGTTCTCTGCCCTCAGCAAAGCAATCAACAGGAACAATGGACTTAGGGGAGACCGTGGCATTCCCAGCTGAAAAACAAGATTGAGTCCTTCACTTTCCCACCGTGCTGTTGACAGAACACTACTTAGCACTCCTACCCTATGACACATTACCCAAACATTAGTTAATCATCCTGCCTGACTCCTTAGAAAGTAGGCAATTAAGTATTTAGCTTCACTCTCCTGGTGAAGAAAACTAGGCACAAAAAGAGGTTAATAAGAGAAAGACCAATCCTGTCCTGTGGGGTGGAGAACATCCCTGTGCTTTGTATCAGAGAATGGTTTGGGTTGGAAGAGACCTTGAAGATCATCTCATTCCAACGCCTGCTATGGGCAGGGACACCTTCCCTGGGCTGCTCCAAGCTCCTTCCAGACTATTCTTGAGCACTTTCAAGGATGGGGCAGCCACAGCTTCTCTAAGTAATCTGCACCAGGGCCTCCCCACCCTGATAAGGAAGAATTTATTCCTAATATCCTATCTAACCCTGCCCTGTGGCAGTGGGAAGTCATTCCCCCTTGTCCTGTCACCCCATGCTTTTGTTCCAAGTCCCTCTCCAGCTCTCCTGGAGCCCCTTTAGGCACTGGCAGGAGCTCTAATGTCTCCCCAGAGCCTTGTCTTCTCCAGGTGAATATGACCAGTTGTCCCAGCCTGTGTCCAGAGCAGAGTTGTTCCAGCCCTTGAAGCATCTTTATGGCCTCATCTGGACTTGCTCCAACAGCTCCATGTTCTTCTTTTACTGGGGCTCCAGAGATGAACGCAGTACATCAGGTGGGGTGTGCCCTTCCAGTCAATTCCAATTGAATTCCTCCAGTTCAGAGGATGAATGCAGAGCATGGGGCTTGTCTTACCCATCTCAGCCACCTGCAATAAAGCTGAGCCCTTCTAGAATGTGCTTAGGCAGACCAGCACCTCAGGAGAGCGATTCAGCTTCATGCAAGGCGTGTCCCACTATGGTGGGCTGAATCATCCCCTGGGAAGAGCACCCAAGGAATCCACCTTCTCCATACTACCTAGGGGAAGGTGTGGATGCCCTGAGCAGATAGTGTGACTCCAAACCACAGACAGCAGTGTTGCCAGGACCAGTGCTCAAGAGTTCCTGGATCCTGGGAAATGTTTCGCTGCTGTCATCTGAGCTGACCTTGATGAGCACTGTGGAGCACCATGACAGAAAGAGGGCTGCAAGCTTGCTGTTATCGATTTGGTGACCAGTGCTCCATGAATTTGGGATATTTTTGGAGGGACAAAATGCGGCAATACGCTATTTCTAATGCAGAGAGAAAACGTTTAGCAAAAAAAGGAGCCTTTTAGCAACAGAAGGAGCACAAGTCTAGTAACAAGAGCTCTAGCCATTGTGACTAAGTATGCCATAAAATGTGTAATTAGGCACTATAGCAACTATTGAATTCCAAGGCATATTTTGCATCTGAAACACAGGACAGAGCTCTCTTTGGGTGATTCAGAGGAATCATCACAACACCCCAGCGCTCCACAGTGTACAATGAGCAGTGAGTGCTTGCTGTGCAAGAGCATCTCTGTGGGAGAAGTCCTGCCTGGGATGAACACACCTGCCTGGGGGGGAAGAAATTAGTAAATATTTTTAGCCTGAGGCACAGCTGGGAGTGTCTAGTCTGCTTCCTACGAGTGCTGAATTGTGGAGTGGAGCTGAGTGTGGTGGTGTGTCACACTGGTGGGCACAGAGAGAGTGGCATGGGGGTGATGTTGGAAAACTGCATTTTCCAAAGAAGAAGGACATGGTATTGTTGGAGCAACGTTCAGAGGAGGGCCACAAATTTGGCAAGGGGATTGGAACATCTGCCTTAGGAAGACAGGCTGAGGAAGTTTGGGCTATTCAGCCTGGAGAAGAGAAGGTGGTGTGGAGATCTCATAGCAACCTTTCAGTATCCAAATGGGAACTACAGGGAAGTTGGAGAGGGATTCTTCATCAGGAACTGTAGTGATAGGACAAGGAGTAATGGGTACAAAGTGAAAGAGGGGAAATTTAGGTTAGATGTTAGGAAAAAATTCTTTAGTGTGAGGATGGTGAGGCACTGGAACACCAGTGGGAGGATGTGGATGACCCAACCCTGGCAATGCCCAAGGCCAGGCTGGATAAGGCCTTGAGCAATGTGATCTAGTGGAAGGCATCCCTGTTCATGGCAGGTGAGGTTGGGTCCCTTCCAACCCAAACCATCTGTGATTTTACCAAAGGATGGAGAGTGTGAGTGTGATTTGTGTCACCATTCCCATCTCACTGTCTCTCCCTGCCCTCGGGTGCCCTATTTCAGTTCAGACAGGGCAAGGGTACCAAGGAGATCTTCTTTCCCCAGTGTGGCTCAGAGCCACTTGCATCCCTTAAAAGGCATCTTCTGACTCAGATACACTCTCCTCCATTGTCTGGAGCATGTTGTTTTGCAGCTGGAGACTGGTGAATGAGGCTGAGTTACTGACCTTGATTCGAAAAAAATGCACACTTGTGCTTTGCAAAACAAGCCTTTTAAAGCTGGCTTTTATGCAGAGAATTATGCCAATGTGTGCATGGAGGCGCTGGCATTTTGGGCCCCTTTCAATCTTCTGGATTGTCAGTGAGGTCTTTCACTGATTTAAAGCTTCAACCAAAGGACAGATGCTGCAAGAGGCAGTGAAGAGGACTTAAGCAGGTATTGGAGTGTTTAGCCCAGGAGCAGATGCTTGGATCAGGGCCTAGATCAGAAGAGGTATTTTATTACGCTGAAGGAGGTATTGTTTTACTGCATTGTAAGTAGGCACAGATGATTCCTCTCTCTAAGGGGAGAAATAAAACATCATCTGTTTTTGAGGCTTGTTCTCATCCCTTTTTGGTGTGGATATGCATGGCAGCCCCACAGGAAATGGGTCTCAATAAGCTTTGCCATTTTTTTTCAACATGTCATCAAAATGAGAGATGAAGATGAGTGAGGCCAGTTTGAGGAGATTTTGGAATTCCCTCTGGTCCTGCTCCAGCCTTGCATATAGGTTAGAAGTGTTTTTCTTTGAAGGTGCTACAGGAGGCAGCAGGCATTTGGCTTAGGAGGAAGTTCTTAGCATGGGTCTGGTGCAGGCAGGAGGTTTGATTCCATTTGTACCATGTCTGAGTTAAACGAGGCCCTTGCCTTGCAGGAGGAGCTTGGGTAGGTGAGCACCGCCAAAATCTGGTAGGACAATACCCCGCTGGGCCAGCGCTCTGCTTCCGCTCCCTGAACAATGGGAGTTTACACAACTGCAGCCCACTTGAGGTTTCTGCCTTGCTTCATGGCTGAGCAACGAGACCCCAAATGTTACAGCTCTGCCTAATGTCCTTGGCTCTGTCCTGCTTTGGAAGGAAACATGCAGCGGCCTGTGCTGCCAATACTATTTCCTCTCTCGCTTGTCTTTAAAGGTCTCTTTTTCCAACAGCTGATCGGCTCCGCAGCTCCGGGGAGGACGTGAGATCCGGCTGGCCCACGAGCTGGCTGGTATGGCTGCGTGCCATGTTGTTGTTTGTATTGCTTTCATTTTTCTGGCGTTACTTGGCTCTTCCACGAAACTTGTTTTCATCCTGAACTATGTGCTCATTACATATCCAAACGCCCACGCGAGGTTTTGCATGAGGAAACTCGAAACACGCGCAGTAGAGGAGCGAGTTTCTGATGCGGGGGGATGAGATATTTGTCTTGAGGCTGACACAAAAAATTGTCAAATCCCCGAGTTTCCTGCAGTTGGGGTTCCAGCTCACTTTGCTGATGACAAACACGTGAACGCTGTGTGTGCATCCTCCTGGCAAAGAGACGTAGGGAACATCTCTTGTGGTCACCTTGGCCTTTCCCAGAAACTCCAGCTACTGTCCAAGGCACACGTCCAGGGACTGCTGAGCTCTCTGGCAGGCTGGTCCCTGAACACCAAAGGGACCTTCTGCTGCTAGGGAAGCTCTCACTTCCCCTCTGTGGCCCCATCCTCAGAGAGCAGGCAATATGGATCCACCCAGACAGCTCTGGGCCAGGAGGCACCAAAATGTGCTGGAGGGTTTCAGTGAGGTCCCAAGTGAGGGAGGCAGAAGCAGGAAAACTCTGAACAGGGTTTGCTTCACAAGGACAAGGAAGCTTGTGAAGGACCTGGAGCACAAGTCTGATGAGGAGCAGCTGATGGGGCTCAGCCTGGAGAAAAGGAGGCTCAGGGAGAGACTTCTCACTCTCTACAATTCTGTAACAGGAGGGGGCAGCCAGGTGAGGTGTCTGCTCCCAGCAATAGGATGAGAGGAAATGGCCACAAGTTCTCCCAGGGGAGCTTTAGATTGGGCATTACAGAAAATTTCTTCAATGAAAGTGTTGTCAAGCACTGAAACAGGCTGCTCTGGGCAGTGATGGAATCACCATCCCTATAAGTGTTCAAAAATCATGTAGATGTGGCACTTGGGACACAGTTTAGTGGTGGGTTTGGCATTGCTTGGCATAGAGGTCTTTTCCAACCTTAATGATTCTGTGATTCTATGTGTAAGTGCCCTTCTTGTGGAACTTCCCTGGAGCAATGGGTCTCAGTCACTGCTGGAGGCAGGATGAGGCATGTTTGTGCCATTGGGCTCCCCACATTCCTCAGATCCAGTGTTACATTGGCAGAGCAAGCACAGCACAGGCCTGGACCAGCACAGTGGGGTTCAGTTACTTGTGTTTTCTGAGTTTTCTCCCCCTTTTCCACGGCCCCACCACCAGCTGGGCTCCAGCAGCTGCCCTGGTTGGCATACAGAGAGCTCATCCAGAGGTTGCAGGCTGTCCAAATCTGCAGCACAACACTGCCCTGCACATCATGCTCCTCCCCACCATGCTCTGTCCACTCAGAGTGTGGAAAAAACCTCTTCTTCAGCAGCCACTGGTAACTGCACAGGACTGGGCAGGCTGAGCTGGAAGGACCAGAGGGCTCAGTTTGCAGCTTTGGATTGCTCTGCTTCTCCACAGCCTTCCCTGCTGCCTGTGCTGCAGATGAATAAAGATTTTCCAGGGCTGTCAGTACTGCGTATTTCACCAGCATTCTCTTCACTTTAAGTCCAAAATGTGCTAAAAATACGCTGGCTTGGCATCCAGGTCTTGATTCAAGTGGTAACAGGATATTGGGCAGAGAAATCCTGGGGTGGTTCGCTGTGCAGCAGTGAGCTGCTGCCTCTTCCTCCTTTTCCTCCTCCTCCTGACTGCTGCAGGGCTCTTACCCCCACTCTCAATCCCCTAAATTTCATATTCAGAGGTCCCAGGTTTCACAAGGCATTGCTCCCCTTGGGCTGGTTGCTAGTGAGGCTCCGAATATTGAGGTGGCATCTCTCCCTCTGGAATTGGGAGTATATTATCAGCAAAGTATTTGTTGTATTGCTCCTGTGGTAATTTTGGGAGGGGAGCTGGAGCTGGGATAAATGAAGTCTGAAATGCCACAGGAAGGCCACAAACTTCAAAAAGCCTTGTTAGTAAAGCAGCAGAAGGAGATGAGGCTGTTTGTGCCTCATCCATGGATTTTGTTGTGCTGTTGCTGAGCCGTGTGGCTTTGATAGCAGTGAAAACACAGCAAACCCCCTCTGGGAAAGGGTCTTGAGATGAAGTGCTTTCTGCTCCCCCTCACTTTTGAAACACCCAGTTGATGTTCAGCCTTCAAGGCTGCTGAGCGAGTTTTTCATCCGCAGGCAGATTTTGCTGCCACATTCTCACTCACTTTCCTAAAATAAAGGGGGAAAAAAAAAAGAATCCTTGTGCTAATTTAATCTAGCCAGGCATCCTGCTGTCCTGCCTCATAATATCTCTCCAATCTGTCATTTCCAACAGACAGTGGTTTACTGGTTGGCTTTTTTTTTTTTCCTCCCCCTGGTCTTGAAATATCTCTCCTTCTTTCTCAAGTAGCCCAGAGCTCCCCCAGGGGTGTCCCAATTTTCCCCCTTGCTTTGGTGGGAGCTCTGGATGAAAACATGTCCCTTCCTCAGGAAAAAACCTTACAACAACTTCACACAGAGAGAACGTTGTCAAAGAATCGCCAGCTTCTGTGCTGATCCTGTCAGCGCTGCATTGATGGTTGGACTTGATGGTCTTAAAGGTCTTTTTCAACCTTAACAATTTCATAATTCCAGGAGCCAGTGTAGGATCGAACCTCACTGGATTCCTCTTGATCTCTTTCCCAATCACCCACCTGCATGGAGTCAGGGAATGAGCATTTCTTTTGGTAATTAACACTCCTGAGTCCCTCATCCCCACAGTGCATTCCCCAAACTTCTCAGCTCACCTCAAACCCTTGAGCCCCTCAGGGCACCCCCTCAGACCCACAGCCCCTCCGAGCCCCTCAGGCCCCCTCAGCTCCATGGAGCATCCTCTGAGCCCCTCAGGGCACCCCCTCAGACCCACAGCCCCTCTGAGCCCCTCAGGGTGTCCCCCTCAGACCCACAGCCCCTCCGAGCCCCACGGGACACCCCTGAACTCCTCACGGCATCTCATCCCTAGGGAAAAGCGTCCGAACACACAGCGACCCCTCAGCCGCCCCCCGAGTCCCCTCAGACCGCCCCCACCCCGCCGGCGCGGCCCCTTTAAGAGCGCGGCCCCTTTAAGAGCTTGGCCCCGCCCCCCGCGGTCGCTGCCGGGGCCGCTGCTGACAACAAGATGGCGGCGGCGGCGGGTCCGGCGGGCGCTGAGAGCCGCGTGTTGGGCTACAGCCTGCACCGCTGGAGCAGCTTCTCCTCCACTTACTTGCCCGAGTGAGTTCCAGGCTCGGCGCCGTGCGTGGAACGCGCTCTGGGCTCGGGTTTGGGGGTGGCCGGGCGGCTGGGCCTGTGTGGGGCCTGCGCGGGCCCCGCGCTGAGGCCTGCGCGGAGAGGCCGCAGCAGTGGGAGCGGGACAGGAGCTGTGTGTGAGCGGCGTTCTGTGTGTCACAGAGCTCTGTGCAGCAGATTTTGGGGGGACCGTGTGTGAGCAGGGTCTCTGCAGGAGAGTTTGGGGCAGCTGTGTGTGAGAGGGTTCTCTACAGCAGGGCTGCGTTTGACAGAGGTCTGTGCTGCAGGACTTCGGGGTGTTAGTGGGGCAGGAGCTCCTCAGCAGGGCTGAAGGTTCAGGGACAGGGCACCATCACTCGGCATTGTGTCTGGGAAGTGATTTATAAAGAGGTTTGGGGGGAGTTGCGTGGGGCAGAGGGTCTGGGCTTGCAGGTTTGGTGTGATGAGTTAGATGGGGAGAGCCTGGAGAGTCAGGTTTGGGGTTAGGTTTAGCACGAGATATGGGCAAAGGAAAATTGCAGCTAAAGAGGAGAAGCTGAGCCCAGATTTGGGGAAGAAGAGGTGCTGGTGTGGGAGAGGCTGGTCAGTTACTGGGTGAAACGAGGAGAAGGGTCAGTGCCCCTCCTGCCCCGCCCTGCCTCTGTCAGGTGCCTGTGGGCTCTGTGTTTTTTGGCAGCTGGGCATCCTCTCCTGCCCCTGACCTCTGGAATGCTGGGCTGTATCACCTTCTGTTTTAGGGGAAAGGTGTCACTGCTGCCCTAATTGCATGCCTTTAGGAATTTGGGGGTTGGCAGGAGCTGTTACAGCCATCGGTTTGTGCTGCTGTACCAACTCATCCCATCCTCTGCTGACCATCTGGCGTCCAGCTGTAGCCTGTGGAATTCCTCTGGTTGCTGACAGTCAAGTTTGGAGTGACCACAGCGTGATTTAAGTGTGATGTTTTTGGTACACCTTCTGGATAAGCCATCCTTGCTGCTGGAATTCGGGAGGACTGCTGGGGTCACAGCACAACGAGGTCATTATGGGCTGTTGAGACTCATCCGATCATCGATTGTCCTGCATTTACTGACCTTTGATTGATGTATCCTGAACTTACCTGCTGTCAACAAGTGACAGAGTTGCCTTAGTTGTTAATTATTAATATCCTCAATTATCTTCACTTTCCAAAATGAGGCAAACCTCTAAAAACAGGATTTTAACTGAACTCCAAAATGTTTTGTTTTTCTGTATATTTTCTGGGTTAGATGTGAAAAAGAACTGGTTTCTGTCTAATTGGTAATCTTTGGTGATAATTAAGCCATCCCTTTACCTTTTCTGTTAAAACAGCTTGTCCTTAGGGTGCCTCTTCCAACTCTCTAATGGTCTTGTAGTTATTTCTTCTGGCATTTCTGGCTTTTAAAATCTTATTAAAGTGTTGGTCCCTGAGGAGAGGGGTGACAGTCCATTATTGATCTTAGTGATGCTATATAAACACAGAGTATTGTCTTTCTCCTTGGTATTCCTTTCCAAGGCTCCCATTAGTCCCTTTTGCTACAGACTCGTGTCAGGAATTAATGTTCACGTGGCATCTCAAGTGCTGCCCAAAGTCCTTAATGCCTTTCCTGATACAAATTCCCATTCCTGTTGCTGGGCTGGTATTTAACAATCGTGTGACCTTGCATTTGGCTGTTTTTAAGATGTTATTTAAAAGTGCTTGTCATCAGTAAAAGTAATTTTTTCTGCTTTTAAACACTATGATCCCAGCAATGGGGCTGTTCTCTGGTGTGCTGACCTTGGTCTGACGGATTCTGGTCCTAATGTGCTGTCTTGCTATGGAAGTTTTGGTTTTTGCTTGCTAACTTTTTATTCCCATGGTCTGGGAGAGAGCTGGAATACAGTCTGAATTGGAAAGGAGAGGCTTTGACCTGTGATTTGTGATCAACCTCTCAAAAAGAGAAACTTTAACAAGAAATATACGGGAGAGTGGGTTTTTGGGGATGGACTGAAGATGAAAATCTTGAAAATTGCTGGGACAAGGCCATTACACCCTGTGGGATGAACATGCACATAGAACTAAAGGTTGTCTTAGTATTTAATATGTAGAACAAAATGATGCTTGTCTGGAAGAACTTGATCTTAGAGGATGTTTTCCAACCTACATGGTTCTATGACATTGGGAATTCTGGTTACACTGTAGTTTAAATGGATTTGCTGGCATAGCTAGAAAGAAACCACTTTAACCTTGAAGGAGAGGCTCTGCCCTCATGTATGTAGGAATGAATATACAGCTTATTAAATATTATTGCTTCTTGTTGGGAGTTGTGGTCTTGCAGGCAAAGTGCTCAGGGAAGAGCAGCAGAGGTATTAAGCATGATTTAAACACATGCCTTAAGTAGTTGTATGGTTTTAAATGTAAAACAAAGTTATGGAATGTAAAACTTTCATCACTGCTGACCAGGGAAAAAATTAGATGTCTAGTGACATTTCACCTGCTTATGTGATGTTGAACTGACATTGAAACTTTTCAGAACACTGAAATCATCTGATAACCTCACTTTTAATTAAAAAAAACCTAAACAGAGCAAAACAAGAAGTGTTTTTCAAAGGCCTTTCTGGTCATGCTCTAATTGAGGATCAGTAGTCTATTGAAAAATACTAATTTTCTTTCAGTGACAGAGAAACTTCCTCTGCTGAATGCCAGTGTCATTCCTCTTGCATTTGGTGTTGGTACTGGAGGATTAGTTAGTGCTGGGTCCAGTTTCTGGCTGCAGCTGCAGCATGTTTGCAAGGACCATTCCAGACATTAAGTGAGGATTGTCTTAATGAAAAGAAGTAGTTCTCCTGTTTTTCAAGTCACTGGAGTTGTCTTTTGGTTTGTACCAGCAAGAAAACTGACTTGGGTATTTATTTTAGAAACTGTGGGTAGATATCAAAGAATTGCTTTGGTAATAGTGGCTGGCTCAATCTGTGTTGTAGGGTAGGTTGTGCCTTTGGGAAGATAATTGATCCAAGAGGAAATTTGTTGTTGAAACATCTGGTGTTTCCAGAGATGCTCTGCCTGTACAGAGGCACTTGTGCATTGAGAGGCTTCAGCTTCATTGGAGAATGATCAGTCCAGCCCATTGCCTGAGCTCTGTCAGATCCATTCCTTGGCTCTCCAACAAATGAATGGAGCCTCAGGGGAGGCTGCTCCCTGCCTCACATGGGACTGCCCCAGCACTGGCAGTGACTTCACCTCAGTGACACAAATGAGTGCTGGTATCTTTAGACATGCACAGAGACAGGGAGATGGGCTTCATTCCTCTCCTTTCTCTGTCCTCCTGCAGGAAGTGATGAGCCCAATCACTTTGTTTCTTTCTGGACAAGGAGGGAATAAAGTTATAGAAGGTAATACATGCCTTACTCCAACTTGTTTTTTTTTTTTTTTAATAGGGAACAGAACCAGAAGCTCTTGCTCTCCACTGAGAGAAGCACTTCATATCTGACTTTTTTAGTGGCCTGTTTTTGTACCTGCTTCAGTTTGAACTTCCTCCTGAGGTGAAGTGCTGTGCTCTGGCAGCCATGTACTCTTTTTTATTGCCAGATTACTTTATCCTGGGGCTGTGGGTTCCAGTGGCTGCATCAGCTTCATGGCATTTTGTATCTGGTAATGGACTCAAGTCCTTCTGTCACTGTTTTATACAGCTGAAATCCCACTTCAGAGACTAACAAGAGCTTTTTGCTGTGTTCCTCTATTCACATACTTTAGTGAGGAATGTTCATCCTGTTTCTATTGCTCAAATTTTCAGTCCTTCAGGTTTCCCTGTATGAAACTTCTGTAGAGGAAGATCAGTATGTTTCCTGTGTTTGACTTCAGGATTTTTAATTAGTATTTTGTTTATTTCTTGTGCTAAGGTTGTTATTAAGAATATAAATTAAGATTGTTAATGGTATTTAATTATCAGTTAAGAAACCAATCTCTTAGTTGGTGTCACATTTTCACTGCAACTCACTTTTAACTATTTCACAGTCAACTTCAGTTGTTCAGAGAATTCCAGTCTTCAGTTTGATACCTTGAGTGGTGTCATATGGTGAAGGCTGAATAACTCTCTTGTCCCTTTCCTAGGAAGTGTCCTGGAGCAGGGTAAAATCTCATTGATTTGTTAAAATATACTTGAATAATTTTATTTTTTCATTGGTTTTCTGTTTTTCCATCAAACTAGGGTAAGAAAACTTAGTGGAAGATACTTTGATAGTAAAATATGAGTGACTCATAGGATTTTAAAGTGAGAATGCAATATTTTTTGCTTTCTAGTTATGAGGATGCAATAGCAAGTTCCTGGCCAGACTAAAATGCACTGCTATAGTGATCTGCTCTGAAAGAAGTTTACTCTAATGTTTTCAAATCTTGCAAAACCTTAGCAAGAAGGTGAAAAGAACACATGTAGCAAACTTTTTGAGGTAAAGTCCAGAAGGATTAAAAACAAACAAAAAACCCCAGGTGGAAAATAACCTGAGTTCTGGCTCCTGTGATCACTGAGTTTTTTGTAATAGGAAAAAAACGTGTTTGTGGCCAGTGAATTGTGGTTCTCTGTTTCTCCTCCGACCACATGAAACTGATGACTCAGATCTGTACCTAAGAGGTTCATAAATGTCTTTGTAGATGCATCCAGCTCTTGAAGAATCTCATGTTCAAGCTGAGATCAGTCATGACTAATGAAAAAGTTTATTTTTAATATTATGTTCCCTGAGCCCAAGATGAGGATACCTTCTGCTGAGGTCTAAGCAGTTGAAAGCCATCTAAACCAGACTCCAATGGTGGAAGAATTGTAGAACTGTTACTTTGAAGGTTTTTTGCACCAATAATAAGCATTAATATACTTTTTTCAGCTTAAATTGTCAGCATTTCTAGCTTTACTTCAGTATTTTGACATAGCTAATCACTTTGCTTGTTGTAATTTCTTTAGGTATGGGAAGGCAAGCAGGCATAGGGCCTGGCTCTGTAACTGCTGATTACTTTCAGTATTGATCAATACTTCCCACAGTTATTAAAATAAGCAGGGAATGCAAACCCTGCCTAACCAGTGTACTGGCCCACTCCTTTCCTCTCAGCTGAACCCTGTGTATAGAAGTGCTCTCAGTTTTGCTTTTTGTCCTTTCCAGTGGCCAGTAGAAAGTATTTTTTCCCCTCTGCTTGTTTGTGTGGACTTTCTGGATGTTTCTAGACAGCCTCATGAACCTTCTGACAGGCATTTTCCCTCCTGTTTACATCACTTCTGTAGCCTAGGATTTTTCTGTGAGTGCTGAAATTCAGTATTTACAGAGTAAAATATTTGTGTAGAAAATAATGCTTCCTACAGATTGAATATATAACTATAAAATGCTTCTTTGGTGTCTGATAAAGTTAACCAGTGAGAAAGAAAAATGTCAGAGGTGGGAAGAGTAAAAAAAAAAAAAATCACAAAATTATGAAGAATTATGAGTTGTGATATCTCTTGCTCCCCAGGTAAAAGCACAAGTGCTGTAGTATCAGGAGAAATCTCTTTAGGCTCCAGTTAAAATATAGACATTATTTAAGAGATTAGGCAGGTTTATTCACTGGCAGAAGGAGGAAGGTGAAATGCTAATTGCTCAGGTTCCCTGGTGTGCCCAACCTGGCAGAACCTGTAGTGCTCTGATGTTCAGCCTATTCTGGGATGGCATTTTACAGGAGCATTAAGAATGTAAAATTTTCATAGGAGGTGTTAACATGATCATATTGTGGATCATTTGCTGTGTATGTGGCTGTATAGCCTGTGAGTTTAATAAAAGTTTTCCAGCCTTTAATTACTAATTACTGGTTTAAAGACTAACTAGTTATTGGGGTAGAGTTTTCCTTGGGAGAAATGTTGCTCAGGCATCATGTGCAGTCTGCTTGATTTTTTTTTTTTTTTTTTTTTATGGCAAAGAATATGGGTTTTAATTCTGTACATTCATTTATCAGATTGCTGGTAGAATGGTCAAGTTTATCACCACCATCAGTTTTGTGATCTGATCCTGATTTTTTGCTGAGATTAAGTGGTGTGGGTAGCACTGATTATGTCACATACATAGATGGTGACTTGTTCCAAAGCAAGCCAGTGCTTGACTTTAGTTACACTTTAATATAAACCTGTAAACCCAGATGTAATTTTGCTTTTTTTGCCTGTTGAATTTTGTGAGAAGAGTGAGCTGTAAGTTCACTGGGTCTGAATTCCTTAATATACCAGTTACTGGAAGGAGAGGAGGAGCACTGAAGATGTAGAGTGGCTTGTTGCTTTAGGTAGTTGCTATTTCAGTCATTACTTGCAACTCAGTGTGCATAATCCTTGAGAAATTATTTCCTGGATCAATTTAAATCAAGGAGCACAACCATCTATTTAAGTTGAGGACAGCAGCCTGCACGTCTGAATTTAAACTGCAGGAGCAGACTGGCTAATAGCACTTGCTCTTCCTCTGCTGGCACCTTCTGCTGTTCCTGGAAAAGGACAGGATCTTCATCATGGATAAAAATTGTGCTCTGGTTAGTTTGAATTTGGTGGTGTTTTCCTTGGTCTTCCCTGCCTTTCCTCCTGAGATTGGCTGGGTTCATAATGTCATGCTCAAGTTCTGGGAAGGTGCCTGAAAAAACATTGTAACTCCGTTTAGGACATGACCTGTATTTTTCTGGAATCCTTTTCTGTGGGTACATAGTTTAAACAGCATTTGGCTGTTATGGTAATTATATTTAAACAGCAATTTCCTAGCCTGTTCTGCAATTGAAAGTTTTGTTAGTAAAGAGATGCTCTTTACACAGAGTGTTAAATTGGAGGTAAAAATTTGGGGTTAGGTAAATTGACCCGTGAATAAGGAATTGATGAATGAGTTCCCACTCCACTCTTATGTGACAGTGTACTATTGCTAACTTTCAATTTTGTCTTCTAAAAATCCTAGTTTCTGCTACAGGGTTTGGAAGCTGCCAAATATGGAAGTAATTTTGGCCTGGGAACTGCTGTATCCTTTAGCATGAATTATGTATATTGATCCAAAATAAGGAATTATTCCCTAATGTAATCCAGGGTCAAATGTTTGACCTGTACTGCGTTTCTCCTCATAACCAGCACTTAACAGTCTGATACTTCCTTGTTTTCCCAGATCAGTATTTTGTCTTCTATGTTCCTTGAGTTGCGCTGTCAGTGAGAGAAACTTAATTCTGAAAGGAAAGCTGTGAAAGTTTTCCCACCTGGAACCAGGAGGCATTTTCCATAGAGTTTTGGTGGAAAAATCTCCAAACCTGACATCAGTTTGGGCATGAGGGAGATTCAGTCTGTTTTGTTGAACATAGTCTGCTTTAAATTCTTTTACAGGCATCAGTTTTTTGGGTGAACTTTTACTGAGTGTGAGGTTACAGTGCTGATGAATACTAAAGATGTGTTTATGGCTTACATTAGCAATGTATATCTTTACATGTAATCACTGAGTCTGGTTTTATGGCTTCCCCTGAGTGGAATTATTACAGATATTGTGGAATAGAAGAGCATCCTTGCGCTATTGCAAAATCGTGGAAGACCTTGATCTACTTCCTGGCCTTCACTAAGTTTTTCCATATGTGCATTAGTCAAACAGAAATACTCTACTGAGGTTGTGATGCTTCCAAAATACAGCACAAGGAATTTACATAGATGTGCTGCTTTCCTCTAATCTACCTAAAAAGGATCTGTCCCATCCCAGGAAAATGCTTTTGGAAATGACAAGTGAGCAGTGCTGAAGTGGGCTGCTCTACCAGAACTGTGGTACACTTGGAAAGTCAAAGTTCAGTGACTTTTCTGTGATTGCTGGCAGTAGAAATCCCTATGTTCACACACAATCCAAACTATTTTCAAGCTAGATATGAGATTTTCTCAAAATGAAAACTGAACGTTGTTATCCAGTGGTTGTCGGTGGTGATGTTTTAAAGTCTGGGAGATTTTATTCCAGTGTTTTATCTGTTGGCTACAAATTCAGTCAAGTGAAGAGTGTAATCTCTTCATCTTTTTCCTTGAGTCTTGAAGGGCAGAATTCATGCTATTCTTGGTCTCTCTATTAAGCCAGGGATTTATTTCTACTCACGGAGTCTTCTGGTATCTTACCTAGGCTTGGTTAAAATGCTGGAATTCAGATATCCTTGTGTGCTCAAATATCATTATTGAGGATAATAATATGTACAGGTGAACACAGAGTATGAAATGAGTAAAAGAAACTGCATCAGATGATCTTACAATCGCTGAGTTCACTAATATCACTGGCATTTTAAGTTATTTCTTATAAAAAAGCAGATAGACATAAATTAAAGTACATAGAAAAGATTCGTTTTAGTGATCTAACAGTTCTTAAATTTAAACCTAAAGTCAGTGCAGGGAGAGAATGATCCTTGGTAATTTTTCAAGCTTAGAAGATTCTCAACATCACTTAGCAGTGAAATTGCATCTAAACTATAATCCCTAAATGTTGGGACAATTAGGCTGGTAATCATCTGTGATGCGTGAAGTTACTGTGGGTACCAACATGAGTAAATAAGCCTGACTTTATTTTTTCTCCTGTTTGTTTTTCCTCTCTGCTAACACTGATATTCCCAGCCTGGAGCTGGGAGCTCTTGCCACCAAGGATTTGAATCTCTCAGTGATACAGTCAAAAGTTTAATCCGTGATTTAGGGTTGAGTGTCACTGGAATAGAAGTTATTTACTGAGCTGTGATAACTTGGAAATGACCTCAGGAGTTGCCAGGGGAGGGTTTAGATTGGATATAAGGGAGGGATTCTTCACCAAAAGGGTTATCCAGCCCTGGCACAGCTGCCCAGAGCAGTGGTGGAGTCACCACTCCTGGTGGGATTTTAAAGACATGTGGATGTGGCACTTGGGGACGTGGTTTAGTAGTGGCCTTGGCAGGGCTGGTTTAGTGGTTGGACTTGGTGATCTTAGGGCTTTACCAACCCTAAGTGATTCTGTATCTTCCTGCCTACACTGCTGCAGTTTTAGTCACTATTGATACTACTCAATTCCTGTATGTCTTGAGGAAGAACTGATGAATGAAAAAAATCTTTAAAAGTCTTAACTAGAGGGGGGAGTAAAAACAAAGTACTTCCTAACTTGCTTTACTGGAAATATCTGTGACAGGGTCATTTAGCATTTAAGAAACAGTTTGGTTGGTCTGTCAGTGATGGTAGGCAGCTCAAAAAACAGAAGTAAACTTTTCATTGAAAAAAAAACAGAGAACCTGATTTTAATTGGACTGTTTCTAGGCCAGAGCTAAGTAATGTCAGGTTTGTTGTCCAGTATAGTGAGCTGTGATCTGATGAATATATTTGTGTAAGATTTCTAAATTCTTCAGTTTATTTTTGTAGTTCTGTATTTACTAAGCTATTTTATCTTTGATTGAAATAGGTTTATAATATACTGGATGATAGTGTAAGACTGCTAAGGAGATGAAACAAAATTGAGCAGCAAGTTGGCCAATCTCATGACATTACTATATTTAAAACTGTGCACTCCTGTACATGTTCTACTCAAATTCTGTTTTGCTGTGCAAGAGGTTAAGAAATCCCATGTTGTAAAAAAGCAACCCCAAAACCCCCACTTTTTTTCCTGAATAGACCTGCATAATATCTTCCCATTTTTACTGTTTTAATCTAGGTGTCTTCATGTCTTGACATTCTTCTGCCACTCTGAGCAGAGAACTTTTCCAGTGAGAGGGAGAGAAGCTTTAGCAGAACCTAAAAAGTGTTTTTTGACTTGACTTTAGGTGACAGCCATAGGTACATGCAGGTTTTCAAATTGCAGCCAAGTGGTTCAAAACCAGCGTGGCTTGTAGTAAGTTATGGGAGTTGCAGGATCCATTGGGTTTTTAGGTGATAAGTAATTTTTTTCCCCCTGTTTTTCTTGGTTAAGGCTGTGTGTACATTCCAGTGTGTAGGCTGGGCAGGATTATCTCTGTGGATGCTTTCTCCTGGCTGCTGTGAGGGTTCTGCATGTTTGGAATAGTTTGCTCCACCACGTCTTACAGTGGACTTGATGGAAATTCTAGTCTGTGTATTCCAGTTGCTGTGTTCTTCCCAATCTCTTTTGGGATGGTCATAGGAAAAACTGAAAGAATCATCACGTGGACAGCCCTGGAGCAAGTATTTAGTCCATTTCCAGCCAGTCTGTGTTTTCCTAGCACTCCAAGTGCCTTTTTGCAGTGTAATGGCATGGTAGCTCTGTGGTTTTGAAGAAGAGAGTCTGAGTTCCAAGTCCTCTTAGTAGAGCCTGTGCCCTCTCCTGCACAGTTGTTCTCTCAAGAGCCATGTGAATGTGCCAAGCACAGAGAGTGTTTAGGATTTGTTTGTTCTTAAGGATTCGTTCCTAAAGTCATGGATT
>NW_026612904.1:0-25000 GCF_029582105.1 Oenanthe melanoleuca | reverse complement strand
CCAAATTATTTTAAAAATTGAGTAAGTGGTAAGGAATTGCAGTGCACAAGAACATGCCATGCCAGATCACTAGTGCATCAAGCTGTATAAATAATTAAAGTAAATGTGTGTGTTTTTCTTAAGTGGAGTAAAATAGTTCGGGTACATGCTCTGACCTTTTATTATTAAATACTAGCATTTTAGTTAAATGCAAAATCCAGCCCCTTCTCTCACTCAGTTCCATCACGCCAAATGTTATCAATGTTGTATGCATCCAACAATTTAACTGGTGCTCTGACTTCAGACATCTGAAGCTAATGCCTCGAGATGGTATCAAAGGACCAATTCTAGTACATAAATGGAAGCTATAGACTTAAACTACAGAAGATGAAAAACCATGGAACTACAGAAATTTTTGCCTCACTTCTTTTGTGAAATTGCAGACCAGTGAAATCACTTTGCATGTCTAAAAATCTCAGGATATAATAATTATGGAAGACTCCATTTATTATAGAGATACGAGCCCCCAGAAAAGTGAAAACTACAATTAAAGAAGTGCCACTTAAAAAGAGGAGGTTACCAAATTTGCATTTACAAGAGTCACTGATTCAGGCCATTGGATTAAGTGATTCTTGTACGTCTCTTCCAACTGAAATAGTCTGTTCTACAGATTCAGATTGAAACAGTTTGAGTATTTTTTTATGGTAAATTTTAAGAAAGTACTTTTGCGGGGAAGGTGGAACAAAACTTATAGCTTCTTTTTGATCGGTGTTAAAAAAATTATTCTTTATACAAATGGAGTCCTGCTTGTAAATTACAAAACAAAAGTGGGACAAAATATCCAAAATATGTTCAGTCTCAAAAAATTGTGTTAGAAAGTGAAATACAGAATAATTATATAACTTTTTGTGTTGCCTTATAAACACATTGAATACAAAGCAGCATCTATATAGAAATGAAAACTGTGCAACCTCAGTGGGTTACTGAGGCACTTCATGCTTGCAGGAACTGGAAATAACCCCAACTAAAACATGGTTCTCATAATCGTTACTACTACCACCTGACTGTCACTTAAGTTGATACAATTTATATCCCATAAATCCATTGCTCAAAGTGTCCATTTACCCAAATTTTAGTAGTTTTCAAAACAGCAACCATAGGCAGAAGTTTAAAAAAGCTAATTTGAGAGAGAATAGAAAAAACAAGCAGCATAATGAAAAAGCAAGTTAGTTTTGTGTTATTCCTAATTTGGTTTAGTATTACATGTTTAAAAAAAACAACTTTTCAAAATATGCAGTTTATTTTAATACAAAACACGCCTTGAAGTGAAATCAGACTGCAGAAGTAACATAGAAATTCAATCAACTGTTACATGCAATTAAAATTGTGAAGTGCAGTTCCAGCTAGCCAAAGGAAGGAAAACACATCCAACTGCTGCTCTCTCCTCAAACCCACTGTCTCCACCAACCAGATGTGAAAAGTTCTGTCACAGTTTACACAAGCAGTACTGTAGTGAAACCTACATTTCCATGGGTCAAAAGCAGAAAAAATTAAGAAGGAAATAAATTCTCTTTTCAAATAATAGATGTAATACAATTTTGGTGAGATATTTTATAGGAGGACCCCCCACAAGAATCTGTAGCTATCAAGTTCTAGTTTCAACAATGGGTATTAAAGAAAGAGCTAACCATTTAAATGATTAGCTGCACATAAAAAGACAAGAGAACATCAGTTTATGATATGCAGAACAAACATTGCTTTTCCATTATGTTTGTAAAGAATGTCAATAACAAGCACAGAGACAGTTAAGCAATTAAAAAAGCATACATATTTATAAAAAAATAAATAAAAATTACCACAGAACTGAGGTCACTCTAATGGGAAAATAAAAAAAGAACACATTAGAGAAATTAGGGTTAAATGTTAAAGAAAAAGGAGGCTAACTTCCAAACAAAATGCATTTCTGCATTTTTTTGCACCATTTAAACAAGATAGCATTAGTAAGACAGAAACATAAATAAAAATGGATGCAAACAAAGATGACAACTACATTTCTAATAACTTATAGCTAGTATGGTTACATGGTTTACTAGCTTTGCTTCAGAATCAATCCAAAGTAGAGCTTAAGGCACACAAGTCACAGACAAGATATGGTAGAATAAACTGACTCAAAAAAAAAAGGGAGTTAGTTTTTGAGTAAGTTTAAAGTTTGTCCTGAATTTCAATCCATGCAATGGGTTGTATATGAAACGGAAAAACAGTCCTTGTCACCTCAGTGATAATTTGAAGTATCCTCATATATAAAGTCTCAAAAATAATGTGGCAATGTGTCCTAGCAAAGCGACCATGTTTCAAGTTATAACAAGATTTGGTATAACATCAAGAAAAACTCTTTTTCGAATATTCATTAATCCAAAGACCCAACTTTAACTGCAAAATTTGTTGTCTACCTCCCTGTGCATGCTTGCAGAAACAGAACCTTTTACAGAGCCTTTTTTCAAGGCACATTAAAGTCAGTGAGAGAGTAATTCAATCCCAGGATTGCAGCAGGTTAGGGCAACAGGGCATGTGCTCTATGCATAAATTTCAGTGATCAACTCCATTTGGGTGCTACTGCAATATAAGCAATAAGCAACAAGATTAGGGTTCAGCATCATTCCTTGTTTTACAAGAAATTAAATTATGGATTATCATTAGAATATTAATAGAAAATAATTTTAGTAACAGGCATTACGAACAGACAGCATCACATCAGTAATCTTAATGATAACAGTTTAACTGGTTAGTCAACCTTTAGAGATCTTTAAATAACTAACAACTGACACATACCATTTTTTCTCCCCTGCTCTCAAGGATAATAGTCAGGATGAATTTCTTGGTGCTTTCACAGCAACGTAGTATCACACAAAACAGCTAACCAAAGACTTACTTCTAGGTTTTTAGAAGTTAATTGAATTTTAATGGTCAAAAGACATAGCAACACTTTATATACTTTCAGAAATAAGATAGGAGTGCTACTATACCAATTTGCTAGGCAAATGGAAATTGCACACTTAATATCATCCAAAATCTTTTTTAAAAAAAAAATTCATTAAATTGAATGGGTAAAATGGTAATGAGAGTTGCATAAATTCATTAACAGGAAGAACAAAAGGCATCAAGGACCCTTTTTAAAACTCTACAGAAGAGGAAAAAAAAAAAGGACAAAAAACCCAAACCTACATGTACCAGCTCAAACTCCAAAGGTTTTCATAGATTTTTAACATGAAAACTTGGTGGCTCATTGAGAGTTAAATAAGACCCCTATCAAGACCTGTAAGTATAACAACTATGAAAACAAAAAAAGACTGTTTTCATCCATGTAAAAAGTTCACCCAGAATTATGTTAGAGAGGTGCTTCACACAAACTTTACACATGAAGTATAAAGAGACAGCAACATTTAAGATACCTGTCCCTTTTTTCCCTCCACATACTTTACAGCTGAAACAATAATATAATCCACACAATAAATTTTGCTCCCAGAGAAATTACCTGATTTCTTAGAATTACTTTTGTTCTTAAATCACAGCAGAAGACATTTCCAGACATTCCTACTTGTACATAACAGCAGCTCCATAAAGGGCTCAGCTAGTGCTATGTGTTTATGCTCCAATCCTTCTCAGGTACCTCACACCTGGTCAATGTACAGTGTTGAGCCTGTGGTCTACAGATACGTACCAAATTCTTCCCATAAATAGACAAAGGCAGACAAGCAAGTCCAAATAAATACACAAGGCATATGTAAGGTCATTTAGTTTAGAAGCACTGTGTTTTAACTGCCACAAACCTAAAACTTAAACTACTGAACTGAAGGCTCCTAGTCACATAAGAAAAACCTAAATTTAAGTAATCTGAATTTTCTCCACTCTGATAAATTGTCATCTCCCTTATGGACAATTAACCTCCCTCACAGTAAGTACTCCATCAGCCTAAACATACAAGCAATTACTGAAAGTATTTGAGTTAATAAGAAACTATGAAAATACATGCATATAATATATGCATATGAATATATGCAAAATTGTTAGCCAATTACATTAAGGTCCTGACATCTCTTTTGCCCCTTCATCAAAAGCCTATCTATTTTTAAACTGTACAATATATTTCTTCCATTTTTCCATTAGAATTGATCGCTTTTCTCAGAAAGGTGTACTTACAAAGCACTTTGAAATTAATCTAGGTAACAAACCCCGCACACCAAAACAAATCTGAATATACACAGCTCTCACCTCCGCATTGTAGAACTTGGTTTTCACATCTAGTGGTTTAAGAACCTGAATGAAATGGAAAAAAAGACAGATTGACAACTGGTTTTTCAGATAGCTTCAGCATAGACTGTTTTGAACTGCTAAGTTCTTTTACTAAAAAGAGTTATTTTTCTTTTTTCTTTTTGGTCTTACACAAAGCAGGTGCATGACAGAATCAACTCAAGAGTATATCCTCACCGCTTCCTACTTGTGCACACTTGATTGCTTTCCTACTAAGTGGTCTACTCATTCTGAAAACAAGTAATTCTCCACCTAAGCACTGGCCTCTTACAAAACTGCCCAAATCCAGTGCTCCACGTAGATCTATGTGTTTAAAATAACACTATATCCATCCTGAATCCTGCAGTGGTCCGTATTTGATTTTAACTGTGAGCAAGACTATCTAACATTTACATGTCCTTCAGAGTTTTGAAACAAAATTTACTCTGAGGGCTTCCATAAACATAAATAAAACAGAACATGCGTTTAGCTTTGTTAGCCTTCACTTCCTTCTTGAGAAAATGCAACTGTTTCAAGAAATTAAAGAAAATTGTAATACATAAAATAAATAATTAATATATCATATTAATCTCATGAGATTCAATCAGCAAAAGAAGGCAACTTGATGCCATAAAATATGATCATAAAGGGTTAATTCTTAATGCTTGAATTTTGTGCATCAAGCCACTGCAGTTAACACATTCATTAACACATCAAAAATGAAGCATTTATAAAGTGATGTAACTGAAAGAAACAGCCTTCTATCATACTTGTAAGGAAACAAATTTAAATTCTGTTTCTGAAGACACTTATTTCCTATTACAGAGAGAAACTTTTTCTGGTTGCATGTAAGTGCACTGCATCCTGAGACACCTCTAATGTTCCAAGTTGTCAACAAATTTTTTAGCACTGAAGAATTCAAGATCAAAAAGTTGTCTTCACAGAGATTTCTGCATTTTAAAATGCATAAAATTCAAATTTTTCAAGTATTCATAACTGTCTCTCTCTAGTAAAAAAAATAATTAAAAATTTTAATTTAGGTCTTTGTTGGTTGAGAGAGGATTTTTTCTGTCAAATACTTTTAATCAGTGAGCTTCTTATAAATTTTCCAACATGCTAAATTTTTTTCTCTCTCTTCTGATAAACAGTCATTCACTGCAGTAAATTTCAACTGGCATTCCAGTAAAATACAAAAAATTATTGTGAGTTTCAGAAAATACCCAATCCTAGAAAGAATGATTCCTTCTCCATGAAAATATAATGCTGTTAGTTACTTAGAGAAAGCTCTGGAATAGAAAAGCACTGTCAAGCAGTATAACACTACATGTAACAGTTTAAAAAAGGAGCTGATTCAAACCAACTAACACCAGTTCAACTTAAAAGATGCTAGAAAATGTAACTGAAAAATCTGAGAATCTGTAAGAGAGTATTCTTTTATTATAAAATAGCTAGTGACATCTCAATCACTAGCAACCATGAATTCTAACTGTAAAGATATAGTTCAGTTTTCTGACTGAACACTCTTCTTGTTTGTTCTCAGGTTTCCTACTGATATCCCCAACTCAAATTTAAAAACTAACAGACAAAATGATCAGTGCAATGCTTTTCTCATAATGAATCAAGACAGTATTTCTAGGTGTGGAAGTGTATATATACTTATGCTTCCTTCTTTGAATGCGGGGATTCACATTTGACAGATAGCCGGCTTCAACTCTTTTGTCAATTCAGTTGCTTATGCTGGGTTCAGTCAAAAACCATGGCAATTACATCATGCAAGCAGAACCCCAAAAAACGTGCACAAACAAGTCTGCATACAAAATCTAAAGGAGACAAATCAACATCTTGTACAAAGCTCTGACAAGAACAACATTAGGTGACAGAGAAAAGATGAGATCTGAAGCTTGCACATGCATGTGTAAGCAATCAGAGAATAGAGGGGACAGAGAAACAGAACACTAAACAGAGGAAAAGAGTGGAGGAATTGAAAGGGAAGTAGTTTCATAAGGAGAGCAAGACAAAGCACACAAAGATGAAAATTAACTTCACTAAAGATGAAGAAACTCTACAGAGATGCTAGTTTCAGAGGGAGGGTAACACAAAAATTTACATGGAACTGTTTTCCCTAGGAAACACCTTTGACTAATCAATATCCAGAATTTCAAGGTCCACGAGTACTAACAGCACTCGAGTGTTCCTTCTAATGCATGGCAATCTAACCTTCTAAAGACTGAAGATCTTTTTCTTCTGAAGTATCTAGACAGAATACTAGAAAACAGCAAAATGCCACCACCCCATAGTATCATCGAATATCCTGAGTAGGAAGATAACCACAAGGACCATCAACTCCAACCTCCAGGAATATGTGCCTGAGAGCATTGTTCAAATGTTTCATGAAAACTTTGTCAGGCTTTGTGCTATGACCACTTCCCTGGGGAGCCTGTTCTGGTGTCCAACAAATCTCAGGGTGAAGAGCCTTCTCCTAGTATCCAAACCAAACCTCCCCTGCAACAGCTTTAGGATGGAACTATATAATGCTGCTGTATTAACAGATGCTCTGTCAGAGTATCTAAAAATGTATTCAATAATGCATGCCATGAAATCCTCCATTCCATGAAGATGAATCCACCAATATCTAAGCCTCAATATATTTCTCCAAAAAATTAAACATCCATGAAATACACAGTCTCTTTCTTGCCAGAACCAGTCTACAGATTAGTTTATTGCTTTCCTCAGTCATTCTTATCTCAAATCTTGTGAAATTTGTGTTAGGGAAGAAAAGGTTTCAATTCTGTCAATTACTTCTGTCAGTATTAGATATAAAACACTAGACTTCTTTACTTCAATTCCTTTAAGACCCAAACTATTTAATTCCAGTTTACTAAGGTTACACACATCAAAAGAAAAATCAGAATTTTACAATATAAGCTCAATGGTTGGATGTATCAAAGCCAGAATGATCAACACTTGTTCTGCTTAAAAACAGTTGAAGAGCTATCTACTATAAAAACGAAGTAGATTTTTTTTCTCAATAAATTAGTAAAAATTATTAGATGTAATATTTATTATTTCTGAGATGTGTGGTAATTAGAAAAGACAGTTTGTGTGAAATTTGAAGCAGTGGCTTTTAATGGTTCACTTTTAAAATGGAACGAACTTTTGGTACATAGAAGCGCTTATGAAGTATCAAATGTTTTAAAATGCATTTTCCAGACTCACACACTTATTAAAAGAAGAGTAAAATAAAATATTACATGAAATACCTGAAATTTGAAGAACTTTCTGAAGTACATCTTTTCTCCAGTCTGTGTAGTATAACTTACTGCACAAACTAGGCTGAAAAAAAAGAAATTTAAAAAGTTGTGTTACTTTAAATCTTGTGCTATATCAAAAGCAGGATAGCATGCATGTACTGCAGTTTCATTTAAGCTTATTTAATAACAGAAAAAGTTAAAACTTTACATGTGTGTTCCTATCTCCTTTACTTCATGATGGATCACATCATCAATGCAACAGTCAGGTTTAAGTTCTGCCACTGCAGCACTAGAAGCTGAAAGATTCAAACGCTGAGAACTTGTCTGAAGATCAGCCTGAGGACAGAAAAATAAGGCAGTAGAATTTCAGCTATTTAACACAAGCTAAAGAAAATAACTTACATTATGAAGTACTAGATTTCACTGACTCTTTTGTACCATACAAGCTTTCACACATATTTCAAGAGCTCAGTTGGTGAGAACATGGGGCTCACAACACCAAGGCAGTGGGTTTGATCCTTTCATGGGCTACTGACTTTAAAAGTTGGACTTACTCATTCTTGTGAGTCCCTTCCAACTCAGAATATTCTGTGAAATTTTTGACTCAGACATCTTCTGTGACATATATTAAGATGATGAGACACTTACAAAGCTAAATACAAATTCTAAAACATATAAATAGTCCAGTCCTTTACCATGCAGCTTACAAAATCTCTATTTACTTTTTAATTGAGTTCAACAATGACTTCTGAAATTTCCACTCTCAGTGTTTTGTTTGTTCAGTAAACACAAACCCTCAATTCTCTAGAAAATAATTCATACAATATATAAGTCAGTGTATGCTTCACAAGGAATTGGAAGACCTCACTGAAAGTGAAGGTAAGTGAATGTAACTCCATTTTTTTAGCTGTGGAAATTATGCTACACCAATTCTTCAGGGAAGTTTTAAATAGAAGGGTGCATGTCCAAGGAAAGTCAATGGAGGTGTGGCTGTTTAGCCAGTTAGAACAAAAGGAAATAGCCTCAAGTTGCACCAGGGGCGGTTTAGATTGGATAGCAGGAACAATTTCTTCACCAAAAGGGTTTTCAAACATTGAATAGGTTCCCTAGGGAAGTGGTTCAGCCACCATCCCTGCAGGTGACTGTGTAGATGTGGAAGTTAGGGCCACAGTTTAGCAGTGGACTTGGTAGTGCTGGGTTAATAGTTGCACTTGGTGACCTCAGAGGTCTTTTCCAACCTAAACGCTATGATTCTGTAATAAATCAATTTTTTTATACAATCCTAGCTGTTCATTTTAATCTCTGAAGATTTCTATAATAATTTATATTTTTATGTCTTACTGTTTCCAATTTCCAGGTATATTTTCTGGATTGGAAAAAGTGACATATATTTCCTAAAGTCTATGTATTAACATTAAACACAATATATTGTCAGAAAATATAATAATTGTAATAGATCTTTTGTAAGTGGATTTCTCTTCACGTACCTTCACCAGTATGTCCTTGACAACTTGATTGCTATCATTGTGCACACTAATATAACTGGAAAATGTCTCTCCCAGAAATATATTTCTGTATTTCAGGGAAAAAAAATTAGTAACAGTCATTAAAAACCAAAATATTTCACTGAAACACTTGTAAGTTCACACACATGCACACTTGCCAGATCAAACCCTAGAAGGAAACTGACATTTGCACACCCATACTTCAGAAGCCATCCTTCTAAGGCAAAGTTTTAAAAGAGAACAAATCAGAATTTTTTCTAGCTAAAAGTCTGACACAAATAAGATGGCTTTCAGCACCCACAAAAATCACAGTAGTAAACTCTATTAGTATAACATGGTTTATAGTAGTGCACTACCTTAGAAATTCACCCACAGCTCAACTTTCAATGTTTATTACCTTCAGCCAGGCTACAGACAAGAAGCATCAGGCAGCATACACAAACATATTTATAAATCAAACCACATGTTATTTTTAAAATGACTGAATATCTTGTTGCAGAACAATGGTATTCAAATAGAAAAAGAAGCATGAATCTTAAACCAAATGAAGCCTAAACCTTACATCTTACAGTTACAATCATTTATTCTTACCCAAAATTTTGAGGCAAAGTCAGCATTTCTCCTAACATCAAAGTTTCAGCACCCTTTACAGTAGAAGGATCATCTTTCATTAGCTGGTTAAAAAGATTACCTGTAAAAATATGATGTTGCTATTAATCAAATATTTGCTATGTCCAAAGGTTTGTCTACATTTAAGTTAGACACTTAATCACTTACTCAGATATATTTTTTATATATATTTTGGATAAATTTTTTACAATAAACTTGTTTGGGAATGAAATATATATCCGTAGGCTGGCCTGTAAGTTATAACAACTTCAAGACACTTGTGTCCAATAATTTACTCAGTATATACATACTCAAGGGCACAATCCAAAAGGCATTGCTCAAATTAACACTGAATTTTGAGAGAAATTCTTTCCATCTAAACCACATTACATAATCAACCTCACTGACCTTCTTGCCCTGCTTGCTTTATATTTTCACACAACCCACCCTCCTGAATCTTTCCTTTGACGGTCTTATACTTGACTTCTAGACTTCAACTATTTCTGGGAGACAACCCAGGGATTTCCAATTTATGATGGCACACCAAGCGTAACACAACTCAAAACCAGTGACTCCTGCAAGACTGTTTTTCCACAGAACATTCACGTCTCAGTTCTAACTACCAGGACCCCTCCCCCAAATAATAAAAAAAAAAATAGTAATGCCAATCTTTCTCCACTTACACATTTCCCTCGTAGAACTGCCTCTCACTGTGTATGCCAATTGCTCAAACTTTGAGGTCATGTGTATGAGTATCATCACCAATCTTTCAAATATATAGGCCAAGAGCTATAGAGTGCACCTTGGTACTTTCCTTTAGCTATTAGCAAATCTAAAATATATTGCTCTTTCAGATTAGAGTCTATGGAATGTCATGACTCCTCTAACATCTAAGTGTTGGATGGTCGCGCTGTTAAACTTGGTAAAACATACATAATAATCAGTTGGTGGAAAAGATTTACCTGGCAAATCTCTTTCTTCACAAGTCACCGGAATATTAGTGAATAAGGTAGGTTTGGTTAGCCTCATCACTGCAAAAACAAATTAAAAAAAATAGAAAATCAGTCAATCAAGCAACTATTTTTAATTTTATTTTTCAAGAATGCCTTGCTCTTCTTCCACAAAAAAAACCCAAAAAACACCAACAAACTACAACCACTAAATAAATCTCAGCCTGAAAAAGGATTACATGAACTTTCAAAATAAAGAAAAATATCGCTGGTATTCTAAGATCCAAGAACACTGCTAATGCCATTGCTCCCTCTTGTATTCCTGGTGAACTACCCTACTATCTGCTGCTTTCAATTTGATGTGCTAAAGGTCTTACACCTGCTATAGTGTTAAGCGCTTTGTGGTCTTCAGTAGTGTATCCATTTCATCTGTTTGTGGACTTTTCTAGGTTAAGTGCCTGTCCTGTGATCCTTGTTGCCCTAGAATCAGGCATGATGACTTTCATGTCAAACACCAATCTACACGAAATTGTATTTACATCTTAACCTGTAACACTTACACAAGGTAGAGTTACAAGACTAAAAGCCTACATTATTTATACCACTGCTTTTTCTCTAAGTCACAAACTTTAAACTCAAACCAGTAAAACCAGCACAAAAACTACACGAAAATACTTACAACACAGGTATTTTATTTATACTGACAATATCAAAATCACTGAGATTTTGCTATTAAAAATCCCCTACTTTAAAGTAAGTGATATTTTCAAAGGCTATTTAAACTCACACTCAAAATTACATTATTTTCAGTTATACAACAGATTTAAGGTGCCACTTCTTAAAACAATTTCTCCCTCTTCAAATTAACCAAAGGTCGTAACTTGGATATAGGTTATTATGAAGGCATTCATAAGAAACAAAATTGAGCATATGTAAGCTTAGGTGTTAATGTGAATATGTAAAAACCATTAAGGTTTTTTTCTTTGAAACTTAACAAACACAACACCAACTAAAACTAAATAATAAACCAAAAGGATTTCTCTTGATTGCAACAAGTTAATCAATACCTTTGCACTGACACAGGTATGGTGGGTTTATTTTTATTGTACTTTTGAACAGCTGTTGTGTCCTGACAGCATTCACTGTTTCCAGTGGTGCAAAGTATTCAATTACTTTGATACACATTTGCATACAGTGGGCTGTATTGGTTCACCAGAATCCACACTACCAAACAGCAGACCTATGCAAATTAGCATTGACACAAACAATTCTCACTTTTCATGTGGAAAAAAAGATAGTATATTCTCTTCATTATTGTGAAAAAGTTGAAAAACCAGGACCTTTGAAGACTTAAAACCACGAGGTATATTAAATAAAAACTAAGATATACAAGGTAGAGTGAATGGTGAACCACATTCAACATTGAAAATGAAAAAGATACTGAATTACACATGCTTATGAATTAAGCATTCCTTGAAGAGAACAAAATGAAAGCCTGTATTTCCTGTATAAAGAGAATGAAAGCCTGTATAAAGCTTGTATACTGGTGCTAACCAAGACTGCAGTAATTCTGCAGAGCAACCAAATGTGGTCACTCTTACAAGCCAGATACCAGCTGAGATGCTCACAGTTAGCAGTGCATCTATCGTTATTCACATACAGGCACACAAACCCAAAGCACATAAAGCTACAGTGACAAAAATCTCTTCTGTTTAGTAAAATGTTTGCTTAGCTCTTTTGTCAGTATATCAAATTAAACTAGTGGGACTGTAATATTGGCATTACCTAACTTTATTCAAATTTGCACTAAGCCTGTATAATTAGTGTTTGCTGACTATTTCTAAAGAAACAGTTAAGTCATGTTTCAGAAAATAAATAAATACATCACAGAATGAAGTCAAAACAAACTACGATAGGTATATTATTGTTATTTATTAGGAGTACTAAATTAATGTTAGAAAATATATAATCTTTTCTAAGATCCTAGACACAAAATACATTAAACAGAACTCAAATCACATTGCATTTTACTTCATTTTATCGTCAAAAACACAGGTGCACACAGAAATTTTGTTACTAATTATGTTAAGCTCATAAATATAATGTCAATGAAAATTTTGGCTATATAAAAAGCTTTAAAACTAATGACAATCCTCAGTTGCAGTCTAGACAGCATTTTGCATCAATTTTGCTAAGTGCTCATATTAAATATCCCAAATACCTTGAACATCAATATAAGACATCTACACATACCTTAAAATTCAGTCAAAGTTTAAAAATACATGTCGATGACTCAAATGGAGCAATTTTAATCTAAAAAAAATGTAATGCCTATAATAAAATACAATTATTCAACACAAGGATGTCATAAAAATATAAGTCTAAGGGGAATTTACTTTTTTACAGAGGGATCTCTGTTACGTTTATGTACACTCTGGTGTACATTAATAACAATCTAACAATCTACAAATACTAAACATTTGTTTTCCCCTTTTTCTACATGCTACAGACCTTGACCTCCAGCTACAGCAAAACTACCGAGAATTAGGTTATGTAAATGCATGACCTTGCAGTCATATTGATCTCAGTTTATCTTCTCTACTGACCCTCCATAGTTTCAATTGAGCAGGGACAGCATGACCTTCAAACACTTCATTCTTTCAGGAGAAAAAGAGTCGTGCAGAACCTTTTTGACCACAAAAGGCACTCGAATTCTCAAAGACGACAAACAAGAGGTCTCACAAGTCTCATTTCCTAATTTTGTCACTTTTAGCTGGAAGCTACTGTCTTCTTGTTCCCAAATATAATTAAAGATGAAAGAACAGAAATATCAAGAAAAAAATAATTATCAAAGGCATAAAACAGTAATTATTAAGTTGTTCATTATTTTTCAGTCCACAGCTTCCACTGAAGCTATCATTAATATTTCTGTGAAAGTATAGCTAAGACAGTGTATATACCCCACATAAAGTAAGTTTGTACTTCATGGGAGGGATACACCTTCATTAAAGACTTGCAGACTACTTTCAGGAAATAATCCGATCTTGAAAACCTTAATGTCAGTTACAGCTATTATAGCAATTATTACAACTCACTTAAAAACATCTTTTCTTCTCCTAATTCCAATGAAGCAGAGGGGATGTACTTTGCTTAATTGAAAGGATTAATTTTATTATCTGACACAGCTTGCCAAATTAGTCTGGAATTTTTACCTTAATTTTTTTTCTTTAGACCACCAAGAAAAAAAGCTATAAAATGCAGTACTAAGCCAAACAGAAACTTACTAATCTTAACAGAACTATAGGTCTTGAGGCAAAACAAAGTTAATTATAATTGCGATTAGAAAACTGTAGTAAAGTAATATAAACAGTTTTCTTACCATTAATTTATCAGTTGTTCTAAGGTCTGTACTAAACTGCTCAAAAACTCCAGTATTTCTGACAGTAGTATTATTACTAAACTGCATCTTAAGTCATAAACTAAATATAATTCCATATTTATGTACAAGCAAATTCATTTTATCTGTAAGGCTTAGCTTTTCCCTAAGAATATTTCTAACATATTCACAGTACAATATATCACAGAAAACCCATATCTGTCCCACAGATCTTTGGATAGTAGCATTGCAAGATGGCAATTCATTCTGTTTAATGAGTCTATTCAATTTTATCCATATATCCTCCAAATTCTGGTTTTTACAAATAGACTGTTCAATTGTCCATTTTGCTCTACAAAATGCATGCAGCTTTAGTCGTTCCAAATTATTCTGTAGTTCTTCAGATAAAGGATGAATCTTTTCTTTAAGTTTAGCGCTAGGGAGAGAGACACTCCAAGACCTTTTCAATTTTTGTTTTCCCTTACATGGTGGCTCTCCCTGATAGTCCAAGTTAATTGGTCTGTGAACAGCCTTTGCTTGGATTAAAGTCAGACCATGTTTCATACTAGAGTGAAACTCAAGGAGATTTTTTGTGCAGTCATAATCAGGAGATCCTGTAATATATTCTGAAGGTGTAGAAAGCTGTTTCAATTCTTCCACTTCCTTACAAGAAATAACAGGTGCCTGTTTTTTTGGTTTGAGGGGAAGTCTGTGTAAGTCATTTGGAAACCAGGATACAAATCTTGGTAGCTGCCGAATGGGAAACTCCTTCACTGCTGCTTCTGCAAATTTCTGCAGTTTTATGAGATCTCTCTGATGTGGTCGATAGTGCAACACCACTTCCATGCTTGAACAGTAGGAATCCAGTGTTTCTTAGGAAAAGTCTCTTGATAAGGATTCTTGTATCTAGACTGAAACATCTTATTTACAAGAATTTCCTTGCCCCATGATGCAAAGATCAGTGGAAAACAGGACCTAAAGCAGAAGTATTATAAAACAATAAGATACTACCATATTACAAAAAACTTTGCTAGGATATTTTTCAAGAAAGAAACATGTAGTAAAAATATGTGAGATATGTATCAGAGCATTCTATTTTATCTATGCTGAACATTAGGAGCTGTATTCCATCAATACCAGTGTAACTTCAGTACACTGAACATTATCCACATGCACACTGCTTACTCAAAACAGTCCTTTTCCAAGAGAACTCTTTTACTATCACCATCTCATACTTGCCATCCATCACAATTTTGGTTATATTGTGATTCATGTTAAAAGGCACAAAATTACTACTGCCTATTTTCTCAAATTTAGCAGACAATTTTTTAAAAGAATTTTCCTCCTATATATGAGTATTTTAAGCCAAGGCACATGAAGTAACTAGGAAACACATGTTACAGAAATCCTTCCCAAAATAGTCCTGACTGATACCGTAGATTCTAAAGTAAAAAAGTTAAAAGGGAAGTGCTCTAGGCAAATTAACGCTGCCTGCTTCCATTTTGTATCAGAACCACACATCTAGTTTTAGCCTCAAAGCTTCCATGCATTACATGCAACTGTGCTTTAATCCTTAAGGAACTGGTAATTTCTTAATTTATTAGACTTTTGGAATAACTAAACGACTTATTAAGTTGTCAAAGGCTTTATACTTCCATACAAAGATTATATAAAATGCAGGAGAATGACGAAGAGAGAACTACAAACACTGTCATGAAACGTAAGTGAAACGAGTGTTGCTCTACTACTTCCCACCCTTCTCCCCCTTTCCCCCTGTTCCGCAAGAAATTTGCAATCATTTCACGTTCCCTGATGGAGAGCAGTAACACAGGGGATAATACATAAAAAAATCTAGGATTGCCTCTGTCGAGACTTTGTTTAATATAGTCACAATGAAAATAAATCCCAACACCTTCCCCACTTCCGCAAAACCTACAGCCTGGACTACATTCAATACAAAATCAAGGATGGCACTGGTTTCTTATAAAAGCAAAATGATCCACCATAAAGCTTTTTGCTTTTATTTAATTGCTATCAAAGTGCATTTGGCAGATACTTATGTTTCATGTTCGTATGTTTTTGCCTTTATTTCATGTGTGTGTATGTATTTGAAAAGAGCTTGTAACTTTGAATTACGGTCAACAGATTTTAGTATCATATGGAGACACCATTAAAAAACTTTGTCCCGTAGAGTTTTAAAGATGGTCTCTGAAATTACTCATACCTGCACTATTTTATCCATCTCCCTCTCTGATCTAGAATGCTTGCAGAGGTGAGATTCTAACCATGTCTTTATTACATGTAAATAACTAGCAGCATTTATGAATCAGAAATTATCAAATTCTTCACAGGGCTCTCTTGATTTTGGAGAGAAATTTACATTAATTTTGGAGGCATGCAAGAGACCTACACAATTGTATTTTCCCTCTTCGTGATCCCTGAATCAAGGAGGTGAGCCTCGTAGTCGTACATTAAGCATGAGGTGAAAACGGCAAAAGCCATCCAAAGGGGAATCACGGAATCAACCATGTTGGAAAAGACGTCCGTGATCATGGAATCCAACGTAAAACCGAACACCACCTTGTTAAATAGACCATGCCATCAAGTGCCACGTCCAGTCTACACTCTCCGGGACGGTGATTTCACCACCTGCCTGGGCAGCCCATGCCAATGTCTAATCACCCTTCCTGCGAAGGAATCCCTCCTAACGCACAACCTAAACCGCCCCTGGCGCAGTTTAAGATTTCATCCTCTCGTCCTGAAAAACAAACAAACAAAAGAGGCAGCAGGGGAACTGGAAATGAAATTTTAGCTGAACATTTTCTTTGAAGCCTTACGCAGAGCACTGACACGGGCGGGCAGGCGGGCTGAGCCCCTCACGCCAGGCGCACACCCTGCGGTATGCGGGGCATGGCAGAGCAGCCCCCCCCCAGCTGCCTTATGCCCTCGGGCACCGAGGAGGGCCCGAGCGCCGGGCCGCTCCCTGCTCCGCCTCCATCTTAACCGGGAGGAAAAACATCCTCGGCTGCGGGTCAGACACCGAACCAGGACCGGCGGAACCGCACTGTCGGTACCTTTCAGAGCCAGCAAATGCTCCTGCTTGGGCTGGTTGACGTCCATGGCCTTCACCCCGCGGGATGGCCGACGGAGCGGGAGGAGGTGCGCAGACTGCGGCAGCAGCCGGCACTGACGTCCCAGGCTGCACCGCGGCGGAAGGGACTACAGCCCCCAGGGCTCCGCGGGCGGCCGGGGCCCGACACCGCCTCCTCCGCCTGGCTGGGCCTCTCTGGGGCACGGTGGGAGTCGTAGTTCTGCAGTTCTGCAGGGCGGTGCCTGCGCCGGCGCCGGCGGCGGCTCCTCGCTCCTTCCTGCGGACTGCTCCGCTCCGCCCTCCCCGAGATGGCCGCCCTGCCTGTAAACAAGGCCGGGCCGGAGGGTGGCCGCGGGCCTGGCGGTGGAGGCGGCGGCGGTCGCGGCCCAGCGGGCGCTGCAGTGAAGGTGAGGGGGCGGCTCGGCCCAGCTCCTGTGGTGGGGCGGGCGGTACCGGCGGAGGATGGGGCGCGGGAGGCCTGTGGTACAGGATGCGTCCCACTGAGGTGCCGGGCTTATGGGTTGGTTTGGGACTTTTTTTCTTTCTATATAACCATCAGTTTTGCTTTTCGTTTATATCTTGAGGCGTTCTGGCCCGCAACTGTTTGCGCGCACTAGCTCGGTGCCGCGTTTGTAGCTTGCTAAGTGGCTCACTTGGTATGACTGACCTCTTTATGAGCATCAGCTGCGAGGGGAAACCACTGGCCAGCCGTGTGCTTGTCTCCTGAGCATGCATGATTGCATGAACGTCTGTCTGAAACTGTCGTATGGCTTACTGTGTGAAGTTTTGGTTTTTTATTAGCTCAAAACCAAATATGGTATTTTTTAACTTACAGGTTCTTGAGTGTGGGGTCTGTGAAGATGTATTTTCTCTGCAAGGGGACAAAGTTCCCCGGCTGCTTTTGTGTGGCCATACTGTCTGCCATGACTGTCTTACCCGTCTTCCCCTCCATGGCAGAGCAGTTCGTTGTCCTTTTGATCGACAAGTTACTGAACTAGGTAAGAAAATAAAAGTTTGACATTTTTGAGACATGTCAGTTAAGGATGTCTAGAAGATAATGCTAGGCGTAGTTTCTTACTGCTCCGCGTAGTGATAATACTTCCAAGTAACGAATGTGCAGTAAGAACAAGAAAGTAAAGATGTTGCCTTTATGTTCTTGAGCCTGGGCTTGCACATTTTATACCTGGACATCTTCTTGTATGCCTATATTTACAAAGGGACTACTCTGTTTAATGTTACTGTGTAAAGGTTCTTGAATGAGTATTAGTTTCCTATTGTCCTAAATTCTAAACCCATACAACTGAATAGGTAACTTTTTTGACAAACACATTTGTCTGAATTCATGATGAAGCGATCTAGAGGGAAGGATCAATGATAACAAATCTGGTGTTTACAGTGTTAATGACTTCTATACATGCAATAATTGGTAATTGGTAATGGCAGGCTATTAATAGGAATACCCCTACTCTTAAGAATGTCTGCACGTGCTATTTTAAGGGATATGATAAAGCTTTTTTCTTGGAAGTTTGTTTTAGGCAAAAGATGACACATGCATATAATTTCTCCAGAATAAGAGTTACTTAATCAACATGGGGTTATAGAGAAGACAAGTTATTAGAGTAAGCTGTAACAAAAAGAACTTATTAATAGAACTGGCTCCAGCAATTTTGAATAGCATTGGAGGAAAAAGAAACCTGTTGAAAGGAGAATCTTTAGAAAAGGGCATCTCTAATCTGGTAAACCATGAGAAAAATGTTTAAGTATAAAATTCACTTGACTTTGCAGTATGAGAATCTGCTAGGAATATTAAGGCATTCTGAAGGATGTTCTTGTGAAGATAGAAATCAGGAAAATAAATATCAGTCTCATATGAAAGAGGGGTTTGTTTTCTGGGTAGAGGGAGATGATAAAGTATGAGAATCATGAATGATTGCCAATCTAGTAGAGTGGCTAAAAGAGTAATGGTTTGTTTGACTTCTTATCTGTGACTGTACAGCTACACAAGATTTCTTAAACTGTGCTTTTAGAGGGAGAATGTTGGAGCACAATACTCAGTCCTGTTGTTATGAAACATTTTTGTCCAAGACCACTGTGTTTTTTATTGTGATGGGGAACTTGTTGCTTCTTTGTTTTTATTATGCAGTTTTTCCCAGGCATCTGAAAAGATCCTATCATGTTTTTTCAGCGTGTTTAACGTTTGTTGAAAAGGAAGCTTTACAAAAGCATTTACAGTTCTTTGGGGTTTTTGTCTTTCTGAGGAGCTTTTGATGAAATGCAGTGAAATGTTATTAAACCTCCAAGTCCCCTGCAGTTAGGAAGAAGGATGAAAAGCTTCAGGATCCTTGCATATTGAAGATAATAGAGTTGCAACCTGCTGTCTGACACTAGAAAGAAGAAGGATGCACTGTGATCAACAGTTGCTCACAAAAGTAATTGGTAGAAAATCTTTGCAAAATAGCTTGAAAATAAAAATACTTCTTGGTGAATAAAAGTTCTGCCTGGTGATCTGAGGCAGGAGGAGGTCATAGGCACTTTCAGTCTTTCCATATTCAACAGCCTTGAGATATATTACTGATTCTAGGATATAAAACCTGTATACTGTGTGGAGTGCAGCTCATCATGGCCCCTCTTCAAGGCATCTCTTAAGTTTGCTGTCTTGCTCCGGTCACCTAGTAGTTGCTGCTGTTGGTTAAATTTGCTGCACATGTAGTTCTGTTTTGTTCTAGAGCTTAGGAGTGGGGAGGGACAACTCATGGCCCAGGAGAACTGTTCATACTTCCCTCTGAGAGTATGAGAAGGTGAACTCCATGTTCACCCTATTGCCATTTTACCATTTAATGAAATAATGTTCTCTAGTCTGAGAGCTGTTTAGTATCTAAACCATGATTATAGGACCACTGCCAAGAGAAAACGAAAGAAAAGCTGTGAAATTAGGACATAAAGCTACCTGTGCTGTACACAGTTTCTTAATCAGTAACTGCGGATTTTATGGAGACTTTTAGCTGGTCTACAGTAACCTATGGTTACTTTTTTTCCTTTGCTCTTACTACTAAAGTACTTAGTAGTATATTCATCCAAGTTTTCCTATGTAATCTTAGGAACTTTTTGAAATAAATACTGGAGGATCTGTATATGGGTAGATACAATTGTACTTTTTTGGAACTGGGCTCTTGGCTTAAATTTGCAGGACTGTGTCTTCTTTCTATATGCAATTGTATGTGAAACCAGGGTTAGAAGTACTTTGTGAATCAGATTTTTTGAAAATACATGTTCTTCAACTGAAAACTGAAATGTTGTTTACATGCTTAGCAAAATAGTGCAATGTAAAAGTTAGTTTGATTTTTAAAATTTTGAAATCGTCTATTCTGGAGATTATTCAGAGAGTTTATTGGGGAAAATCCAATAAATGGTGTCTGTAAAAAAAGAGGCTCCTCTCAAAGATTTTCCTTAAAGTATGTCAATTTGAGACAAAAGGCAAATAATTTCCTGCAAACTGTTTTCTCTCTTCCTATGTTGAATTACTGGTTATTTTTGGCTGGGTTTTTCTGGGTTTTGTTTTTTTTTTTTTCTATTGGCATCTGGGTTTGTTTTTTTTAATTAATACTCTGACCAGAGTATTTTTATGAAAAATCTGTTTATGTTACAGCTTTGAAGTTTCTCTCTATCTAGCATTACAGCAGAGCTGAAATTATTTTCAGTCATTAAAACTTGTTCACAGAGATATGCAGGTAATGGCATCCTTCATGTAATCCATCTGATTGGTGTTGCTTACATTTACACATGCTTTTGCTAGTTTTGGGAGTGCCAAGCTGAAACTTAAAAATACTGGGCAAGAAAATGCAGTTAAATATTCTCTCAAATCTGTTTAGACATTTAGACAAAAGTCATTCTTTATCCCTTTCATTATTTATACTTTTGCAGTCAAGATTCATGCTTTTGAAATTGACATTTGTATTGTTAACTGGAGTCAGTCTTAATATGTTTGCTCTGTCACTATCTCATTCCTGGCTGACAGATTTCCTGCTATTCATGTCTTCTTCTTGTGGGATGGCAGTCAGAATGTGTAATGATTTTTGTAATGGGCACAAACATTCTTTGTAGGCACAAGAATGAGATCACTAGACTCTCTTACATTTGTGATCAAAGCAGAATTTGAGGTGAAATCCGAGAGAGTAAATGGATGCATGTACACAACTCATCCTTTAATAATTTTAAATGTAATATAAATACTTGGTCAGTTGTGTTGAAAATGTGTGGGTCAAGTACCTAAAAATTTTATAGGTAGATTTAGAGTAAAAAGGAGCAAAGTCCCATTTTTGCAAATATGTAAACTTTATGATAGATAACCAGTGAAATGAGACATGGCTTTTTAATTGAGAATGGATATTTATGACAAGGTGATCCACCTAGCTGATCAGTGGAAGCCAGTTGATTTGATCTTTTTGGATTTCAGTAAGGTTTTGGTGCTGTCTCTCATGGTGTCCTGCTGGACAAATGTCCAGCACACAGCTGAATAAACACATTGTGTGATAGGAGAACAGCTGGCTCATGGGTCAGACACAATGGGTGACAGTGAATGGGGTGACATCAGCATGGGGACCTGTCACTAGGGAGGTTCATGGGGCTCCACCTCAGGCTCTGTGCTCTTCAGCATCTTCATAAATGATTGGGTGCAGGACTGGGAGGGATACAAAGCTCACAGATGGTACAAAACTGGGAGGATCTATTGACTCCCTGCAGGCTGGGAGGTTCTGCAGAGAGGGCTGGGCAATCACCAGCCATGTGAAGTTCAGGAGTAAGGGAAAGTGCCAGGCTCTGCACCTGGGATGGGACAGCCCTGGATGTACAGACAGACAGGAAGGGGAGGCTGGAGAGCAGTGCCATGGAAAGGACCTGGGGGTCTGGTCCATGGCAAGGTGAACATGGGCCAGCAGTGCCCTGGCAGCCAGGAGGGCCACCCATGTCCTGGGGGCACGGGAGGGGACTGTCACTGCTGCAGTGTAAGAAGGACAGGACTAGAGAGTGTCCAGTGGAGGGCATGAAGATGGTGAAGGGCCTGGAGGGGAGCCATGTGAGGAGCCATGGTCTGTTCAGCCTGGAGGAGACTGAGGGGAGACCTCATTGCAATCACAGCTTCCTCATGAGGGGAAGAGGAGGGGCAGGCAGTGATCTCTTACATCTGGTGAGCAGTGACAGGACCCAAGGAAATGGCCTGAAGTTGTCAGGGGAGGTTTAGGTTGAATATTAGGAAGAGGTTTTTCACCCAGAGGATAGCTGGGCACTGGAACAGCTTCCAGGAAAGTGGTCACAGCACCAAGTCTGTCATGGTTCAAGAGGCATTTGGAGGATGCACTTAGGCAAACACTGTGATCATTGGGAATGGCCTGTGGAGGGCCAGGAGTTGGACTCAATGATCCTTGTGGGTCTCTTCCAACTCAAGATTATTCTGTGATTCTGTGTTTTATAGGATGCTTTCTGCTTATAAATTCTGTTATGGTAGATTAAAAGTTAGCCTGTAAGCTTCACTTGTTTTTTAGCTGTTATCAAGATGGACAAGTTACAGAATTGCTTGTACTTGTGTTATCAAGTCTCATGATACATAATAAAAAGAATGTAAGAACTGTGTATCTTTGTTTCTCAAGATGTCTTAGTGTTATGAACCAAAAAAGAAATACAGAAGAGCTATGGACTTAATATTTTCTGATCTTCTTGGTTACAATTCAGTAAATTACTTCTGTTTTGACTTTCTCTTTAGTGCTAGACATGGAACAGAACTAAATTAAAATTGCTTACTATGTTGTAAACTGAGAAGAGTACTTTTAGTGTCTGACATTTATTTAATAAGCAATGAAACGTGAAAGAAAGAAAATACTTTTGTAAGAAATTCTGTGATGATTGATTTGCTTGCTTCTCTCTCAGCCTTTACCCAGTGTTTGCCTAAAGGCTAAGACAATGTTTGCTCAAAGACTAGGAACCCTAATCTCTTACTTAAGTAGGTTTATCCTTTTGGTACATGTACATCCACTTATACTGGGCTATTAATGGCTATCTGGATTAGTGGCTAATCTGAAAATAGAAGGTCTATGTTAGTATCAGCAGTCATTAAATTGGTGTGCCGTTAATGTGACTGTTTTGTATGCTGTAGAAGCTGAAGGTTGTGCACAGTTTGCTGTGAGAAAGTGCTGAACACCCTAGAAGGGAACCACGTAGCCACTTTTCAATGCTTTGTTTTCTGAGAATTAGTCTGTCTGGAAACATATTTAGCAAATCCAGATCCTGTTTACAAACTTGTTTGATGTAAATTAAATTCTAAAAGTGGATATAGTGCTCTGTATTTCTTCAACTTGTAATAAGTTCTATGTTATGTTCTTGTTCTGTGTTATGAAAAAAACAGTGATCTTGCTAGGAGTGTTCAAGCTAAAGAATTACTAAGCTGTGAGATCAGAATATATCAAAGCAGATAACTTTAGTGGTGCTTAGTGTAATTTTTGAGGGACAGAACATACCTTCTGCAAACTCCTTCAAGATCTGTGATAAATAAAAGTCAAACTGTTTTGTTTGTTTGTTTGCAGCTTATTTTGTGGAGTGCACTGATCTTAGATTGGGTGTTGGCAATGCAGTGGCTCTCTGTAGCAGGCTTCCACCATGGAACTGATAACTGCAGAGATCACTGACTTTAGAAGCACTGACTTTTTAAAGCACCTTGCTTTATATCTAGCACTGACTTTTTAAAGCACCTTGCTTTATATCTAACTTCAAAGTTACTAACCAGTGCTTTCATAGGCCCATTTCTGGAGGCAACAAATGCATGGTCTTTAATGGTAAGCATATTTTTTTAAAACCGGTTATCAGTGTTGCTTTATATCCATTGAGATTGTTGGAGGGTAAAATAGTTTAAAATGCTCCCATTTATAGCTAGAATAAATCAGTTTATTGCCTTTAATCCGTGAGTCACATAAATTCTCAGTGGCCAAATTCAAAATAGAGTATTACAGTCTATAGTTTAAACTGTGAGGAAGATGGACTAGCAAAGAAAGTTTCATGAAGTTAAACTGGAAGCTACATAAAGAAGGAGGTATTCAGTGTGGTTACTGACTGGATATTTCTCATAACTGTAGTTGTCTGTCTAGTCATTTAGAACTGCACTTTCACTCTAATAAATCACAGTCTATGGAGTGTTTGATAAATCCCCATATCAAAGAAGTAAAATTTAATGTCTGTAAAAGATCAGTGAGATGGCACCGAATTCCAGAAGGATGAAGGACACATACTCCTACCAGATTGCCACAGGGCAGCATAATTTAGGAGCTGGGAAACAACATGGGACAACTGGACAATTCAAGTAGTCTGGGCTCTCTGGGAAAACACGTGGGAATACTATTTCCATGACTTCATGTAGACAGCTGGTGTGTCATGTGCAGCAACTGAAATGCAGAAGTTTTGTCAGCATATAAGGAAGCAATTTTGACTGTAAGAGTAGCCAGGGTCTGCCACAGGTTGCCCTGAGAGGTGATAGCATTACCCTCCTTGGAGATCTTCAGAAGAAGCCTGTGTGTAGTCCTGGGCAACCAGCTCTAGGTAACCTTGACGAAGGGATAAAGAGGACCCTCACAACAATTTTGTTATTTTGTTATGGTTAAAAAGTAATGATTCAGTGCTCAAAGATGATGCTTGATCTCTTGAGCACTGTTTTCCTTGCAATAGAGAAAATGGCATTAAATTTGTGACAATTACGCTGGAAAAAAGTCAAAGGATGATGATTCCTTGAGGAAGCAACCACTAAAATTCTCATATGCTCTGTGGCCTGTACAGTTACCGTTTAGCAGCAATTATTGGGATGCAGTTCTGATTTTGCTTCTCATCTCATTGTTTCATGTTAACTTCTACAAAATCGGGATCGTGCAAGAGTAGACATGGATTTCTGCTTTGCTTTAGGGAGTATGAGTGATCTT